>NW_008825159.1:14210-15602 GCF_000699105.1 Pygoscelis adeliae
TGGGATGGGTCAAGATGGGATGGGATGGGTCAAGATGGGATGGGATGGGTCAAGATGGGATGAGATGAGATGGCATGGGACAGGACAGATGGGTCAAGGCAGGATGGGATGGGATGGGGTGGGATGGGATGGGATGGGATGGGATGGGATGGGATGAGACGAGACGAGACGAGACGAGATGAGACGAGACGAGACGAGATGAGACGAGACGAGGAAACGGGATGAGATGGGACAAGATAAGATGGGATGGGATAGGTCAAGACAGGATGGGATAGGATGGGATGGGACAGGATAAGGTGTGATGTGATGTGATGTGATGGGACAGGACAAGATAGGATGGGAAGAGATGAGCGGGACAGGATGGGACGGAACAGGATGGGACGAGACAGGATGGGGCAAGACGGGACAGGATAAGAGGAGCCCCCTTTGGGTCCTGTGTTACCCCCAGCCGTACTTCTTGGAGGGTTTCCAGCAGGCGCAAACAGTCACCAGGGTGACGAGGAGGAAGATGCCGCCCGTGGAGAGGATGATGTAGAGGGAACTCCGGCCTGGGGGAGAGGAATGGGGGGGACAACCCCCCCAAAATTTTAGCTGGGAGCATCTGCAAGGGATGGCCAGCTCCGGGGGTGTGGGAGGTGGGAACGGGTGGCTTACGGTAGACGGTGAGCTTCACGGGGATGCTGCGCCCGTGGCTGATGGGGTTCTCCACCAGGCAGCTGTAGATGTCGTCGTCAGCCATGAGGACGCGGGTGATGGTGAGGATCTTCTGGTCGGGGGAGAGGAGCAGGCGGGAGTCGTTGCTCAGCGGCCGCCCGTCCTTCAGCCAGGTGTAGGTGGGCTTGGTGCCGTTCTCGTGTGAGCAGTTGAGGGTGAAGAACTCGCTGAGCTCCAGCACTGTCGAGGAGGCCACCAGCACTTGCGGCTTTGAGATGGGGACTGCGGGCGAGCGGGGAAACCATGGTGATGCCGCGTCTTGGGGGATGGATGGGCCCAGGGGACGGGAAGGGGGACGTCAAAACCCCACTGGGGATGTAGCTTGGCTGCATGGGGTGGTTGAACCCCAGAAACCACCTCCCAGTTGGAGAAAGCCCTCCCAAAAAGTGGCCGGGGAAGACATCCCATGGAGAACCCAATCTCCACTGGACGTCCTTCTAGCGCTTACTGTCCACGGTGAGGTTGATGGTCTTCTCGCCGGTGAAGGTGTCGTCGGTGATGGACACCTCCACCTCATAAGCACCTTCATCGGCCAACTGCAAGGGGCTGATGAGCAACGAGCCGTTCTCCAGCACCCGGATGCGGTCACGGTAATCGGGCCGTAGGTTGCCGATGATCTCGGTGCCGATGGACTGGACGACGGTGACGGGTTTGTCACGCTTCAGCTGCCACTTGACC
>NW_008825159.1:16581-17264 GCF_000699105.1 Pygoscelis adeliae
CAACCCTTTGCAAAAATGCATGCATTGCCCCAAAACCTGCATCGACGGTGGGAGCCCTCCTGCAGCCGGGTTGGTCCGGCCCTTTGCGAAGGTGCCCGCATCGCCCCCAAAATTGCACGGTGGGTGGGAGCCCTCCCGTGGCCGGGTCGATGCAACGCTTTGCAAAGCCGTGCGCGTCGCCCCAAAAATTGCAGGGGAGGGGGTTTTTGCATCCCGCCCCCAGCTCCGTTGGATGCTCCGGTCCAGCCAACGCCCCCCTCAGTTGGGAAACTGCATCGGGGGGGCTGGTGCACGTGCACGGCTCCGCATCGCTGGTTTTAAGCCAAAAAGGGCAGGGGAAAAGTGGAAAAAAAATGATTTTTTGGGAGGGGGACCCCCCAAAACAGCCTCCCTCCCCTAAACACCGTAGCCTCATCCCCCCCCTTGACAGCCCAGGGGTCCCATCCGCGAACCCCCATCCGGATGCCGTCATCCGACGGCGAACAAACCCCATATTGAAGAGGGGGGGAGAATGGGAAAACCAGCTGGGGAGGGCGAAGCGGGAGCAAGAAAGGCTTTAAACAAGCCCGAAAAGTCATGGGACCTATTGGTATGCAGCGTCCGTCCGTCCGTCCTCCCCGGCAGCGCAGAGCTCGGCCCCGACCGAAAACATGCCCCGACCCGAAAAATTTAGGGGACCCCTG
>NW_008825159.1:17296-18126 GCF_000699105.1 Pygoscelis adeliae
AACCCAGGCACGGGATGGGGGTGCGGCTTTTAATGCATCCTTGCACCCAGTGCACCCCCAAATCGCTGCTCTTTAACCGTTTCTTCCCTTTTTTAACCCAATTGCTAATTTTTTCTCTGCTCCGGGTAATAAATTTGGGAATTAATTCATAAATCAGGCAATATTCCCGTCTCCTACAGCATCCCTGGCTTAGGGATGGAGATCTCCCACCCTTCCTGTCTGGTTCTTGCCGAAAAAAACCAACCAAAAATCCTCATTTTCCCACTATTTTGTTGAATAAATCCCTATTTCTTTGGAAAAAGCACAGCAGCGTTTTTGGGGTGCCCTGGCTGCAGCCCTGGCGCTTTTTTAGGGTGTAAATCAAAGCCGGCGGCGTGCAAAACCGACTGGCTTTACTTTGCGTCCCCGGTTCCTCTGGAGGGAACCGGGGCCTCCTCGGGGCTGGGTTTGGGTCCGAACTTTGGTAAAATGGTGCAGAATTGTTGCAGGTGATTTTCCGCACTGCCGGACCCGGGACGGGGCAGTTCGGGGCTCATTGAACCCCCAAATGTGGGTTATTTAGGGAATAAATGATGGGTGCCACCAGGGTTGCAGCAGGATGGGGCAAACAGGAGTGAACCTAGAAATGGGGTGAAAAATGGGCTTTTGGGGAAAGCTGAAGGATGGGTAAGAAAATAGATTTGGAGATGCTGAAAAATGAGCAAAAAAGGGGTTTTGGGGAAGCCGAAAAGCTGGGGAGAAGCTCTGGGTTGGCCGGTGCTGGATCCACCCCCCCAGCAGGACCTGCTTGGCTCCGGAAAAGTGTTTTTCCCAGTATTTTTTCCCAATTT
>NW_008825159.1:20039-22268 GCF_000699105.1 Pygoscelis adeliae
AAGGCGGCCGGGAACACCGCTCCTAAAAAGAATAATTTATCTTGATGGTTTTTGGTGGGGTCAAAAGCCACCGTGGTGCCCCCGTCGCCTGGCGCCCCGTTTACGCGAGCCCCGAGTCGATTCCCCTCAGATAAGCTGCGTTTTTTTTTAGGAGAAGCGCGTCGGTTTTGAAAGCCAGTCGGGTGGGGAATCCAGCCTGTGCTCTCGTCGGCTGCCTTCCTTGCTTAATTATTCGTCCCGTGCGCTCTGCGCTTTTAATTTTAGCTGGACCTATAGATTTTCAGCGTGTTCCTAGAGGCCGCCGTCCAGCGTAGGCCGCGTGGCTAAAACTTAGCGGGTTTGTGCCCCCCACCACGTGAGGGTTTTGGGTTTTTTTGCCCCCCCCTCGCTGTTCCCGAATCCTCCTTGGTTTATCGGCGCCGGGTTGTGAACTCCGCGCCGTAGCTTTGCGCCTGAGGTGCCCGTTGCCGCACCCCGGCTGACCGGTGTGTGCGTGTGGCCCCCCCCGCACCCCGGATCGATGCTGCTCTTCGCCTTCCCGTTCATCCGTAAAGGATGCCGGCGAGCTGAGATTTTATTCCACGTTGCTGATTTTTAAAAAAAAAAAAAAAGTTGGACGTTTCAGGGTCTGGAGCCAATCTCCGCTGTACCCCATTAGAAACACTTAAGAAATCTTTATCGATGCTTATCTCAGGGATTTCTGCTTTGAGGGTTATTATAAGGGGACTAAAAGTGCATTAAATATAGGATGATGAGTTCAGTCCCCTGTAATTAATGTCTAAACGTTACAGAAGCTCCTGCCCTTCTGAGATGATTTATTTCCATATTGTAATTTAAATCCTGGAAGGTTGAGATAATATATGGAAATGAATCGCCTCCGTATTCCACGTAACTTCCACCTCGGCACCGTGAAACTTCTGGGGGAGCGAACTCCTCCCGACTGCTTCGGGGGGCCTGGGCCCGCCCGGTCCTCCCCTGCTGTGGGGGTTTTCAGGTGCGGATGAAGGTGCACAGGGTTATCGGAGCTTATTTAATACGCTTCTATGCGCGCTCATGTTAAAGAATGTATATTAATGCCTCCTGCATCGGAATTGCTAATGAGGTTGCCAACGGGGAGTGTAGCAAGCTGTCGACGGCGCCGTTTCGTGTAGCTCTGGCCTGGTTTCGTCGTTGATAGTGCAGATTTCTCCCCATCGTCGCGCTTTGTTCGGCTGTGCTGACCTTGCTTTGCTGCTGGCAACGTTCCCGGCAGTCAGCGGGGATGCGGGGAGTGTCCGACCCGGCGTTTACGAAGTTGATTTTCAGACTTGCCCCTTTCCTCCGTCCCGTCACCGATTTTCCTTGCTGCGGTGACAGCCAGGGGAGCGATGCCGGTTTTCCTTAAACCGTGGTAGTATCGGCAGAATTGCTTGGCGTGACTTCCAGTGAGAACCTTCAAAAAAAAAACCCAAACCAAAAAAAAAACCCCAAAAAGGCTTTTTTTTTTTTTTTTAGGTCATTGCTTTTAATCTTTTACTTCAGATGGTAAAAACATTTCCGGAGCCGGAGCCCTGCCTGTGCTCTGCAAACTGCTTCCCTGGTGTGCTTCCAGCCTTGCTCTTGCAGAGCGTTAATGGGATCCGAGGCCGGGCCCGTTCCTTTCGGACCCGGGCTTTGAGTGTTTGAGCATCCCTTCACGGGAGCAGGAGCTGGGAGTTGCTGTGTGAGGCCGCCGCCTTTTTCCTTCCCGCGTGCGTTGCGGAGGGTTAAAGGAGGAGGTGCGCGTGCTCCGTGTCTGGCTAGCTAGATCCGATCCAAAGCGCAAAATAATTCCGCAGATGTTGTCCAAGCTGTTAATGCACAGACTTTTGAAATGAAACATCGTGAAGTTTGCTCTGGGTGCTGCTTGCCTGGCTCGTAGGTGGAGGTGTGGGAAGGGAAGATGGAATGCAAGCTGCTGCAGTGCTGCGACGTAGCAAAACTCCCGTAAAAATCTCCTTTCACCTCTTGCAGGCCTCAGCGTTTCAGGTGGAGGAGGAGCTGAAGGAGCAGCAGCAGGAGAAGGCGGCCAGCCTGAGACGTTTCCAGGGAGAGGTGAAGCAGCGGGTGAACCAGCAGGTCAGGATGCGAAGAAAGCAGCAGCTGCAGAAGTCCTACGAAGCGGTAAGCAGATCTCCGTCCCTGCCTCGCCAGCAGTCTTGCAGGAGAAACTCCTGAAACCAGTGTAAATCGGGGGGGGGGGGCCCCGCT
>NW_008825159.1:22360-24619 GCF_000699105.1 Pygoscelis adeliae
GAGGGCGGCGTGCCACCTCGGCTCGCTCTGGCGCTGAAGGTGCTTTAAGCCCTTTGCCTCCCTGCGGAAAGGTCGCTGGCTCTCTCGGGCGGCAGAAGAACAGAGTCCTGGTGCCCTGTGCAGGATTGAATGGAGTTAAAAAATAGCCAGGCCGGAGTTGTGAATGGTGTGGATGTCTCCTCGTCGTTCTGCTATCCCTTCTCCAGGGCAGCCAAATAGTTCGCAAGCAACACTTTCACGCTGTCTCCACATTCCCGTTTCCCCCGTGGGCTTGTTTTAGATTATCCTGGGAATATATTTAATCCTTTCTTACTTTTAAACAAACTGCCAGGAAGACTTGCCAGGAACCCACTGTGGAGCGAGAAGGGAACGCGCCGAAATGGCCGCGAGTTTGGCCACCCCTGGGGTGTTTGGGCTCTTTCCAGGGCTCGGTTGAGTGGGGATGTCCTCACGTAACTCTGCTAGCGCTGCTCCACACTGAAAGCCGTCGGACGCCTTCAGCCCCCCGGAGCCTGATGGCTCTTTGTGCCCCTCTCAGCACGGAGAGCAAAAATGTCCATCCCAAGAAATGCTGCCAAATGGAGCCAGCGACTCCCGCCGCGGCACGGGTGATGTCCTGCTAGGTGACGGTTAGAGATTTGCACGTGGCTTTTTAACTTTGAGGGTCCGTGTCCCGGCAGGCAGAGAGGGAGAGCTGCGTCGCCGTTCGGTACTCGGACTCCGCGCTGCACTTGACCCCCAGGAAGAACACGTGCCTGTTCCGGAGCCATCCCGCGCCCGCCATCTGCGGTCCCCGCGCTCGCGCCGTCCTGGCACAGCGGCAAGGGGTGCAAAGCGAGCCCTTTCAGCAGCAAGCCGCCAAGGTGAGCGGTTCCCCTCCTGCGTTTTTCATCCCTGCTTCGCCATGCTGGTTGCTCGTGGTTTGAAATGGTTTGAAATGGAGGGCAGGCAAGAATCACCTTTCTACCCGCTTTTACAACACGTCCCTGATATATTTTTTTTTTTAACACCGAGTGAAACATTGACTTGCGTTTTCACTCTGGTTTGCTGCGTATTGTTGTACTCCTCCATAGCTCTTATCAGAGCCTCAAAACTGATAGTAAGTGTCTTCTCGGGGGATGCTGTGGTTGTACTTGCCCTGCTGCTTGTAGATACGGTGAATTTTCCCTCTGCGCCCCGGGGACTTGTTGCTGTGCAGGCGTGTCGTGTCGGAGAGGTGGCACTAGGTGGTGCCACCTCATTGCAGCTTGTCTCCTGCAGACCAGGAGCATGGGATCGCAAAGTCTTGGAAAACCTGCCTTAGGGACTGTTTCGAGCGTTTTTTTTAACAGCGCTGCTTTTGGCATTTTATGAAGCGCGTGTGTTCGCCTAGGCGCTGGAGTTATTCCAGTTGAAGCACCGCTTCCCTTGGGGGGGAGAATCGCTTCTGGCTGGACACCGGAGAGGACAATCGGGGATCTGGGACTTCTGGCACCTCAGCAAAGTGATTTGGGAGCGGATGAGCTGTAACCGAGTCCTTTGCCGTGCCTGGATCAGGATTTCAGGGCATTGGGGCAGCTCCGAAAGACACCTTGGGTTGCAGGTCACCTTATACCTATTTGTGAAGCTAATTGTGTGTTTTGTTGCGCTCCCTTGATAAAGCACCTTGGTTGGAGTGGCACTCCTCCTGTGCCGCTAAGCTTCTTGGCGTAGCCCTCACGGAAAGCAGCTAGTGACCTCTTGTTTTGTCTTGTCTTTGCCTTCCCTCTTAACGGCAGCTTAGCAAAACCATGAAGCAAGTTCGGCGCAGGCTGGCGTCCTGCAAAACCATGCCCCAAGGAGCGGGTCCCCCCGAACTCCCCGGCGGCGTCTGGAGGCGAGAGGTGAGCGAGGATTGCCGAGGGTAGGGTGAGAGGAATTGCCTTGCAAAAACTGTTGAAGGTCTGGCTCTAATTAGCAAATCCAAAGCATAGTTCAGTGAGTTTCTCCGGCAGAAGTAAAACAAACTGGGCTTTCGTGACCCACCTGATGGATTTCGGTGGCCCAAGGGTTCTGTCCCTCTGTTCTTGCTGCCTTTCAGAGAGGGCAGCAGGATAAAGTGGGTGAAAACGTCTCTGTTTGCAGAGATTAACGAGAGAGAAACTAGGAAACAAGAATTCAGAAAAGAGGTTTTTTTTTTTAAAGGCTGAGATTGTGATCTGGGTATCTGGGAGGAATGTGATTATCAGCCCTCCCCTTAGGTGCCTTTATTTCTTCAACAAACCTCAACAGCTCTTTCCC
>NW_008825159.1:24629-32535 GCF_000699105.1 Pygoscelis adeliae
TTCCCTTGCATCAGTCCCTTGTTTCACGTGGGTGGCAAAGATCTGGAGGGTTTTCCCTCACCCAGGGCTGGCTTCTGGTAGAGAATTGTTGGCATGCATCCGCTTTCCTCGAAGCAGCGCGCGGGAGCCACGTTAGGAGGTCAGTCCCGAGTGCCTCACCTCTTGTTCTGTTGAATTTCGTCCCGCTTTTGTCACGCCGGTTCTCAAGAGCAGCTTTGTGTCACAGCTATTATCCTGCTTCCTATGCCAAGAGCTTTCCTCAGCCGACATACTTTGTCCATCCTGGAGAACACCAGCAGCAACCCAACCTGGTATTTTGTCTTACTGCCTCCTCCGGAGCCGGTTTCCTGCCCGTCTTGCAATTCTTCATTCCCATCTCTTTCTTGGGTTCATCAAAGGTGAAGCAGATCTTGGCTGGCTGTTATCTAGAAAATACCTTTTGCATAAGGGTTGGTCTGGCTCTTCCTCCCCTGTGTACTGTTGGATTTCTGTTCAAGGAGGTCAGCTTTGTGAACAAGAGTTGCAGAAACAGTATCATTATAGACTCGAAAACCTCTTATCTGTTTCAGATGCCTTCTGTTTAAGTCCTCAGTGCGTTCAGGCTGGTCAGCAAGATGGAGTGATTCATTACTTGGCTATTAGCGGCACTAAAGCCCCACGTGAATAATACGGTCGCTGCCCATGCAAGCCGGAGGGTTACAGAAGATAGCAGGCGGGATGCGCGGGAGTCCCGTGGCGAGTCATCCGCAGCAGTGAGGAACAGGGGTGGGAGGGATCCTGGGCCATCCTCCCACCTGAACCTCGCTGCAGCTACAGTTGATCTACGCTCTCTTCAAACCTCTGGCGGGGAGGATTTAACAGCTTCCCTAGGCAATTTATTCTGGGAGGGATTTATTGATTTATTGCATTACTCTGTTTTATTACTCCAAGATAGTAGAGGAAAAAAAAGCTCTAATATTAATATGACTCTTTCTCCCTGTGTAAAGGTTTGCCATGTTCACAGCTAGGCAGGACAGCCGTTTATTCCCTTCTCTTCAGATGCAAAAGTCTGCTGTGGACTTAACCACCCTGGTAATTGCTGCCGTAGTGCACTGCCTTGACCTTTGCTTTTGAATTTCCTTGTGCTGTCTGTCCCAGCTGACTTCTTTGGTTTGAACCCAAGCACTCTTAGCCTGGTCTCAAATACTTCTGCAACTTCAAGTGGCTTGGTGGGGTCGGTAAATGTAATCAAGGTGCTTCTTTCTTCCATCATCCAGGCCGATAATGAAATTATCAGGCAGAGCCCACCGAGTTCTTACTCTGTCCTTGTGCAGTGAACTCGTGAGGCTGAATCTGGGTAGTGGATTTAATCAGTACTGCACCTCCGCTACAATAGTTTCATCTGACAGATATTTCTTTACACAAGTGTTGAATTAGGCCGTGTCAAAAGCTAAGCTAAAATCGAGATGTCTTCTGCTGCGCTTGGCCTGAGGCCTCTTTCTTCTATGGTAGGAGAAATTCAAACCAGCTAGACCTGACTTGCTCTTGACAAATTTATGCTGGTTGCTGTTTATCTTGTTTTCTAGCAGCTTACAGGCAGTTTGCAAGGTGATTTCCTCTTGGTTTTGGTTTTTTTTTTTTTTCCCCCAAAAGTCAGGCAGTTAAACTCTTGAGACTAACATCTCTTTAGTATTTCCTTTTCCCCTCCTTTATTTAAAGATAGACGCTCCTTGTGCCCTTTTCTGATAACCTGGACCTCTACAGATTTCGGGGGGGGGGACGGGACGGGGCACACACGACTGCTCTGAGCTTGTCCGCCACTCCTGGCAGTAAGCCAGGGCAGATCCCCCCTGCCTAAAAACTTCAGCCTCTAGGAATAATCTGACATTTTCTTCCCAATAATAATCCAAGATTTTTCTTGCTGCTGCTGTTAGCTCAGAGCAAGCCTTTGGCTGAACGCCGCTGCCCAGAAGCATAAAACCCTGTTGTTCTTGCTGTCCTCTGATAGCTGTCCTTCTTGAGTAGCGAGTCCTTTAGTCTCTCTTACTAAAGCCTGACTTTTTACCTTGATCTTGTTTTACTTAGAGCTTTGGCCTTTCTGGCGCTTGTTTTATATTTATTTTTTTTTTGTCCCCGCGTGCTTGTGGTGTCTCCTGCGTGATTCCTTCAGTAATCTGACCCGTGCTCCACTTCCTCTGTGCTCGCACGGATCGCGGGCGCAAGAAGAGCTTGGGGCTTAGCCAGGGTTGTCTCGCACCGCGCCGCTTGTCTTCCCACTCTAGACGTGTGGTTTGCGTTTGCTCAGGTTAAAGGAACTGCTGCTTCTCCCTCAGTCCTGTTTTCTGCATTTTTCTTCTCCCCCCCACCCCTTCTTCCCTCTAAAGAGTTGCGTTCCCTGCGATCAATAATCCGTGTTCCCAAAATCGCTGCTCTTCCTCTCTCCCGGAGATTTCTTTTCAGGTCAAAAACATTCAAAGAGCTTCTTCCCTGCTTTCCCAAGCAGATACCTAGGTGGTAATTGCGTGGAAGTGACCTGTCCTGTGTTTCAGATGATCCTGTTCACCAAGTCTTCAGCCGCTTTGCTTTAGTGTTTGGTACTGCTGGAGGTCCCCCCCAGCGTGGCAGCACCCAAATTCTTTCCCCCCGCTGATCATTCCCCAGAGTTGGGCTTTTTTTCCACAGTTTTCATTTCCTTCTACCTTCGGGGCTTCAGAGCATCCTTACAAAGCAATAACCGTTCCTCTCTATTCCCTTGTCCTCCCCGAAGCAGCACTTCGGTGTTGTGTTTCTGTCATAACAGGGTTGATAGAGTAATTCCTATATGCCTGTCAAATAACTTCACGTTCGGACGAACTCCAGGCTGTCCTCCGTCCTTCCTGTATTGCGGCAGAGCCGTCTCAAGGGATCCCTGGCGTGACCTGCTTCTCCTCCTGTTGATCCGCAGTCCTACTCTTCCCTTCCTAGCATGCTGAAGGGACAGTGAGGGGGGGTGGGGGAAATCCTGGCTCTGAGCTTGCTTCTGGCATTTTGATTTTTTAGTTTGTAGGAAACAATCTGCTGCATCTCAAAATATTGTTAATTGCCACCGGGGAGCCTGCCCACTTACCATCTGAAGGAGTACGCTACGTACTCGAGTGTCGCTCCAGAGATCCCACCACCCCCCAACTCCTTGCAGTTGCGAAACGCCGCCTGGAGAGGTCTTTTCCTTGCCTTTCCTTCGCCCCACGCACGTCTGTCCCTCTGTTTCCGCAGTTGGTGAGAACGTAGTCACGGGTTACCCTGCTAAATTCAGATTTTCTGTCTCTCGTGCCCTGCGGTGATGCTTGGAACACATTGTGTTGCTGCTTGCCCGATCTCAACTGACTCTACAGAACAAGCGCCCTCGGGTTAAAGCTACTTCTAACCTGCGCACGAGGATGTTGAATTTGCCCTCAGCACCAAAGGAGATACATTTGAGTTTCATATTTACACCCGTCTCCTCCAGAAACCAGAGTCTTGCAAGACAGCCGCGGTGCCCGCAGGAGGTGAGAGCGAGGAGCTGCTTCTAGCGGGACACCATGATCTTCCAGCTGAACTGCAGGGCCAGGGGGCAGCCCCGCGTCAAGCTGAGCAAGACGATGACTTCTACATCAAAATCGAATTTGAACAAGTAAGGCTTGTACGGGGCCGGGCCGGTTGGTCTTAAGAGGTTTGAATCGTTGGGATTGGGGTTTATTTCGGCAGAGACAGTGAGGCTGCTGTTGTAGTAGAGCAGTTGCTCCCTCAGGCCTGGTTAACTCTTAAGCCTACTGTCGCCAAAACAGGCTCGAGAGCAGCGTCAGAGCTAAGCGCGACTGGCGGCTCCTGTTTCCCTGCTTTCATCTTACAGCTGTGCCTTCCAAAGGGGTTTTATTTGTGCCTGCCTCGTGATGCCAGTTGGCTGGCGCTCGGCGGAAATCTGAAACTGAGTGTGCAGTTGCATCGTACGCTTAACCGAACTCCAAACTGCGGCCGGCAGGACCTGCGGCTGCCTCTGGTCCGGCTGGCCTTGCTCGGAGGCAGCAGCGGGGTGGAAGAGGTGCGGGTGGTGCATCAAATCGGCCGGAAACCTCCTAGAAAAGGGGGGGTGGGGGTGGGGAAAAGCAGCTTTGCATCAGAGGAATGAGCTGGCTGTGAGGATTCCTGTGCCCTGGGGCTGGCGAAATGCCTCCCTTAGAGGCAGCGTGAATGTGTCTGCTTGTGAGGACTGAGCTGACGTATTTATGTATTTATCGATTCCTCTTTTGTCTTCAGGCAGACTTTCATTAAGCATCTGAGGTGTGGAAATGGCCTGCCCTGATTACCCGGAGTAGTCAGCAAATACTTCATGGCTATAGCAGTGTGTGCCCAACCTTAGCTGGTGATTAGTCCAGCTAGAAGCAGAAATACTGGCTTGGCAAATATTGAGCGGAGGGAGGAAGGCGGAGGTTTACGCTGAGGTTTTCGGAGACGTCGGCTGTTGGATTCCCCTGACACTTTTGTTATTTGTAGTATTGTTATTTTTCTTGCACTTCACAAAGGTCAGAATGAAAATCTGGGGAGGCGAGGTGTGAATCCATATTTAGGCTAAACCAGAAACCTCCTCCAAGGATATCTTTAGAAGTGTTTTGACAAAGCTTTGGTGCTCAGGCTCCCGCGTGGAGGTGCCGCACGTGTCTCTCCTGTCTATAGCCAGCCTATACCCCGAAAAAAAGCACAGCCCATAGGTGGGTTGCCCCGTTGAGGGCTGTAGGGATCACGCAGAGAGGAGTATTTTGCTGAGGGAAGATGAGAAACTTGACCCTGAAGATGCTGATGCTGCCCTCTTACGTTACCTTCCAGTTCTGTGACGGATCGGTGAAGGACTCGAGCTCGCCCGAGCCTCCCCAGAGGCTGCACACCGACTACCAAGCTCCCCTCGTACTCTGGGCTGGCGTAGACCAAGAGGAAACCAAGAAGCAGGTTTGTCTGCTGGAGCCAAGTCCTCATTGTTTCGTCTCCGTTTCAGGACTGAAAGGTATTGAGCGTAGGGGATGCTGCTAGCTCAGATAAGAAGCCTCAAGAGCAGCCTTAATGTATGAAGCATCTGCTGGGTTTATAAGTTTCTCGGCGTTGGTGGTGTCTCAGGCCTCGGGCAAACCTACCGGGTTCTTTTTTTAAGGTCCGTTGTGACCGCAAGGGCAACCGTTACGTGCTCCTCCCGCAAAATCTGGGGTCTGAATAACACTGAAGGGTTGGAGGAGGAACGGGCTTCCTTCATTTTGCCTGGCAAAACAAAGGTGTCGCTTTCTGTAGTTGTGCGGAGAGAGAGAGAGAGAAGCTGCCAAAAATCCTTTAAAAAAAAAAAGCAAAACAAAAGAACAAAACCCACTTTATCTTCTTTGGGTACAAGGTTGGGAGTGCGAAGGTTTCTACCATATCAGCGCCTAGCAGGCAGCGGGGTGGTAGCTTTCAAGCACAGGCTGCGGGCCTGATGCTGAGTGTCTGATTTAATGGCGAGGGCTTACCAGCCGGCGTCCAGGACGGTCTGGCTCACGCTAAGCTGGGCGATGCGGAGAGATGGTGTTTCTCTTGGATGCCTTTAGGAAGTGACTTTTATTTTCCTGCTTCCTTCTGATGTGAAGAGGAACACTTCCCTCTTCTGTCGGCTTTCTTGCAGCTTGCAGCGTAAAACTCGATAGGACTTTGAACGAATTGCCTTCTTTTTTTTTCCTCCCGTTGTTCCTTACGTGCACTTTTTTCCAACAAGCTGGTCCAAAATGCAGTTGTGGTTTCTAGACGGCGTGACAGCAGCTGGGGCCCGTCAGGCTGTTCCTTCCCCCAGCGGTTCCCCCTGCCCCTTGCTTTTTATCTCCTTGGCTCTGATCCACCCTGAGAGAACTGGGGTGGTGGTTTTTTTTTTTTCATCCAGCTTTCTCTCCTTTCAGCCTGGCGATCTCTCCTGCTCCGCTACCTCCAGCTGTGTGGGGCTCTCTCCGCTGGGCGAGACGGACAAACTCGGCCCAAAACTCTTGGTGTCGAAAAATCCACGCCTTAAACTTTCTGGCATCGTGGAGCTCAAACTAGCTGTGTACCGACTGATTCCCATGCGGGTGGGAGGGCTTTTGGTGTGAGCTTTAGCCGGGAGGTTTCCCCTACCCTTGCTGCGTCCGTGGGGTTAAGCTGAAGCCCAGACATTTAAACCTCTCTGTGTGCTCAGTACCCGTACGGGAGTTGTTCCCCGCGGGGCTCTTGGATTTGTCTCAGCAATGACTTCGCCACCTCTGTGGTTCTCCTGCGTGTAGTGGGTCCAGCTCGGTGTTGTACGTTCATTATTTTTGGGGGGCGGGGGGAGATACAGGCTTCCAGTGACCCGCAGAGGACCACCAGTCCCCAGGTGGATCGAAATTCTCGGCCTGTAGCTTGTAGCGCTCCGGTGAAGTGGGTTGAAGTGGGAACCAGCTCTTTTAACCCTAGGAAAATGAGAGTTTAGGAATTTCTCAGGTGACAGAGCTTCCATCCATGGAGGTGGAACCAGGAAGGTTCAGTCAAGGGATGCTGGTACAAAGCCCTCGGATGCTCCGAGATGTCTTGGTGGTCCTCTCCTAGCTAACCACCGTCTCTCCGGCGTCTCGGTCCTGGGGCATGTGCACTAGGAGACATTTGAGGATCTCTCGGGGAAGGAGCGGGGTTTCTATCCCGATAGACGTGCGCTCCAGAAATCAAACTGAGTGCCGGTATCGCTCGATACCGATCCCAGCCTGCCCCCGGACGTCCTTCCCAAAGGTGCCTCTTCTTTCCTGCAGCGTCAGAACGAGTACCTGAGATACAGGCGCCTCTTCATGAACATCGAGCGAGAGCAAGTGAAGGAGCAGCAGAGGCAGAAGGAGAGGCAGAAGAGAATCGCTGAGTGAGTACGTGCGGGTGAGCGCCGGCCTCTTGGTGTCACCTCCTCCGTCACAGGCAGGGCCCTTCTTCATGCTGGAAAGGTCTTGCGTTGCCTGTCTGGTGTGAACCAGGCAACGGTGTTTCGGAAAGCACTTCTGCAGCCCAAATGCAGAGGCTTTGAGAAGACCGTCCAGCTTGATAGGAAGTAAAAACAGGTGATGGGTAGCGTTCTGCCTCCTTGGCCACAGGCTGCCCCCGATGGATTTAAAAAGGCCGCTTCACCAACTTTTTAAAAACGGGGGAGTACGCTGAAAGAAGCTCCGCCGTACGAATGCCGATTGTAAAGCCTGACTTACCTCCCTGGGTTTATTTTGGTGCCCAATCTGCTAACCCCGGGGCGGGATTCATTCGACCGAGCCCCCAGGAGAGACCCTTGGGCCGTGTCGAGTCCTTCAGAGGTGCTCAGTGCTCCTCTATCTACTTTCTGAGTCCCCGCGCAGCTTGGATAGGAGTTGGGACCCGAAACATCAGGCTGGGAGAGTTGCAGCTCACCAAACGGTGACTCTTTGGAACTGATCCCAAGACCCTGTGCTACAGTCCATGTTTAGAAACTTTGGGGTGAGGTCACGTTGTTGTTGTTGTTAAACTGATCTTATCTCTGGGGTTTTTAATATCAGACCCTTCACCCTCACGGCTATAAACATATATAGTGTAATAAAAAGATTTCTCAGCATTTGTTCTGGAGTTGAAAACTCAGTATCTGCGTAAAAGTATCAGTACTTGTTTCGGTGGCTTAGTCATCTTCTCCCTTTCAAGGGGTTCATTAAGGAGGAGCTCTGCAAATTCACACCAGAAAAGGAAAGACGCTCTAGATTTTTTTTTGTGTCTCTCTGCCTTGCTCTAAAAGAAAACGGTGTAGCTCTGACCGGCTCAGCCTCTAACGCCGGCTCAGCAGCGGGCAGGCTTTGTGGGAGCAGCGCAGGCACCCGAGGGCAGGATTTTCCTGGTCACTTTTGGGAGAGAAATTGCCAGCTTAAAGAAACGCTGCTCCAGCCGCGTTCCT
>NW_008825159.1:32593-34616 GCF_000699105.1 Pygoscelis adeliae
TTCTCCCCCCCCCCCCCCCCCAGTTGCAGGGGCGCTGCTGGAGCTGCAAAAGCTGCTCGGGGCGTATGTGGAAAAGAGCTGGTTTTGTAATTACTTAGTGTAAATCCTTAAGTTGGCCTTAGCCTTAGTTTCTATAGCAGAAGATTTATGGTGGGGTAGTTAAGGCTCTATTACCACTTCATTTAAAAAACATTTCGGAGTTTATAACTTGACTAGAGAAGTTTGGCTTCAGCACTTTCCTTCTTGATGTAAAGATTTGACCCCCCAAATGCAGTAACATCCGAAATGTCTCGTTCGATTACGCTTTCTCCCCCTGGCTTCTGCCCAGCCTTGATTTTTTTTTTTTTAATTTTTTTTTTTAATGCCTTTTGGCAGTGATCAGCCTGTAACATGTTATTGCATTTGGTACTCATCAGCGGGAATAAAGTGGCAGATGCTTCAGTTCAAAGTCTTTGTGCTTCGTAATTGCCGCTTGTCAAGGGACCGTGTGCTCTGCGGTCGGTGCGACTTCCACAACCCACGTTCCACTGAAAGGGCTGGAGTGCCGCGTAGGTGCAAGGAAGATTGAGGAAATAGGGGAAGATGTGGTTAAAAATGCCTCTTAAAGCCTATTTTGGAGTAGGCAGTGGGATCCTTGGAGCTTCTTTGCTGTACCCAGCACTCTTCTAACGGCCCTGTTCATGCTCCCCGTCCTGGAAGCTGCAAGGACAGCTTACGGTAGGGTCCAAGCTGCCCCATAGTCAGAAGAAATGGGAAGAGGGGAAGCTGAGCTGTTGGTCCTTTCTGGTGGATCTAAAAGGGCCCAGGCACTGCCCTTGGTCTCAGAAGGGCAGAAGAGCATCTCTTTTGGGGAGGTGCAGGTGGCGCTTCGTAACAGGAGCGCGTGTGAACGTGACGCGGGAGGGAGCTGGAAGGAGAAGGCCGCGACGGTGAGAAAACTAGCCGGCGGGAGGAGGTCGAGGGCGGGGGAGCACTCATAGGCTGCCGTTTCCATACGGGGGAAAGAATGGGGGCTCGGAAAGCGTTTTTGACTGTTTTATATTTAAAGCTGTTAGGAAGTCGGTGCTGCGATTGGCGCAGAGTTCTCTTCACCTGCCGTGGGTAGCTTGGGCCAAAGCGGCAGGCGGCGGCAGGGTCTAGGTCCCCTGGCCCTGGATCTTACAACCGGGGGCCGGCGGGGAATGGAGGTTGGGATGGGGAAGCTCCTTCTCTAAGCACGCGTGCGCCTTGCAGGATTAAGAGCAAGAAGGAGAACCAGCGCCGGGTGGAGGAGCAGAGGATGCAGGAGGCGGCTGACCAGCAAGAACCCTCCCCGGGAGAGGGAGCCTGTGAGACCCTGGCCCGACTTAAACTGGAGGAGCGGGGAGTGAAGGAGATCAAGGAGAAACAGCAGCGAAATAAGGAGCACGTGAGGTACGGACGGATCCCCCCCTCCTTGCGCAGAGCCGGGTGTTGCTGGCAAAGGTGAATATTTTATCCCTTGCAGGTACGTCGAAGCTCTAAGAGCCCAGCTGAGGGAGAAGATAAAACTGTATAACATTGACTTGCCCCCGCTCTGCTCCTGCGGGTCCGATTTCTGGGACTCCCACCCGGATACCTGCGCCAACAACTGTGTCTTCTACAAAAACCACAAAGGTAGGTTCCCCCGCTTCTGGAGAGGAGGCGCCTAGGCCGGGATCCCCGGTTATACGGGGAGAAATCAAACGTGGCCGGATGTTTCCGTGGTCCTGGGCTGCTGTGTAGAGACGTTCCTACAAATATACTCCAGAGGGGGGCAAGTCGGGTGCTCTGCTGCTGGTTTCTAACCCAACCTCTTCCTCTGTCCCTTCGGGGAGCTCAGTGGCACCCACAGCAAAGCACCAGCCTCTCTAATACGTGGTGGTAGGGGGAGAACCGTAAGGAAAACGCTGCAAAACAGGCTCGTTACGGGCACAGATAAACCTCTTCGCCTGAAACGCTGAATCTTCTGTTGGGAGGATGCAAGAAGGGGGGGGGGGGGGGGGGGGGGGGGGGGGGGGGGGGG
>NW_008825159.1:35280-36673 GCF_000699105.1 Pygoscelis adeliae
GCCTACAGGCAGGCACATGAATTTTGGCGTTCAGCCGCGGAATAAACTGTTCTCAAGGGTTGTTTGTCTCATTGGGAGTGTGAAATGAGGAGAAACAAAGGTACGTGGGGTCAGTATCTCCTAGGTTAGAAACCGGGAGGTTTTCTGACCCTCTTCCTTCCCCCCCCCCTTTCTCTCCGTTTCCCTGTGGCTCCTGCCAGCCCCTGCCGCTCGGGTCATGGTCCAGAGCCAGGTATTTATTGCTCCTTCCCTTTCTTCCGGGTGAGGACCTCTGTCCTTCAGTAACATCCACCTGGCTCGGTACCTGACCCGTGCTCCCCCAGCCTCCATTTCGCTCCAGAAAGGAGCTTTTTTTCCTAGGGGGGGGGGGAAAAATAATCTGTATTTAACCCCCGGGTGCGTGTGACTCTCTGCTGTGCTGCTGCAGCCCCTCGGCGGGGCTGGCGGGGGCAAGATTGCTGGTTTTTTGGGGTTTTTTTTACCAAAAATGACACCGGTTGGGGTAACGCATTCCTGGACGGAGGTTGCACCATAACCCGTCATTAATATTTACTGCTTGCTGGCCGCCCTCCCGCCACCTCTCCAATATTAACCGCGGCAGGAAGGACGGGTGGCCGAGTGCACCAGGCCCTGCTTCCCTCCTTCCCCAGCGGATAATTTCTTTTTTATTTATTATTTTTTTTTTCCTGGGCGCGCTCCGTTACCGTCCCGCCGGGTGCGAAGCAAACCTGTGACCCCGGTCCAGAGGTCGCACGGAGGCGCTGAGCCGTGGCCGGGGGATGCTCCTCCGTTCCCCGTTGCCGCTGGAGAATCATTCACTGCCTTTATTCGTGGTGGCCGGTGCTGTTTATTAACCGCCGTTTGCGTCAGGGGCACGGAGGCGCTGAGCCGTGGCCGGGGGATGCTCCTCCGTTCCCCGTTGCCGCTGGAGAATCATTCACTGCCTTTATTCGTGGTGGCCGGTGCTGTTTATTAACCGCCGTTTGCGTCAGGGGAAGACGCTGCGGACCTAATAAGGGGTGTTGGGGCGGATTTGTAAAGGGCAGGATCTGGCCCGGGGGGTTTTTGCACGCGCCGGGGCCGGGGAGAAGCGAAGGTGAAGCTGCAAATGTGGTTTTTTTTAACTGATTTCACGGGCAGGGCTTTGTGCCAGGGCAGCTGAGGACAAGCGGTTTCCTTGGCAGGGCCCCAAGGCCTCGCTCGCGCCCCGGGGACCCCCCCTCCCCTTTCCACCTCTCCCAAGGGGCCGGAGCGGCCCCCGAAGGGCCGTGGGCTGGTTCGGGGCTTAGTTCAAAGGGATGATGGTTGAATAAAGCCATCGCTGCTCCTTGGCCTCACGATCGGCCCCTTGGCCTCACGATCGGCCCCTTGGCCTCACGATCGGCCCCTTGCT
>NW_008825159.1:39342-39686 GCF_000699105.1 Pygoscelis adeliae
TTGGGGGGGGGGGGGCGCGCGGCAGAGAGTGAAGAAAAGCACGGCTAACGCCAAGGCTGGAGATGTCCGAGACATCCCCGCCGGGCCGGGCTTTGCCAGCTGGGACGGTGACAGGCCACCCATCCCTGTCCCCATCCCTGTCCCCCCCAACCCTGACCCCTCCGCTCGCTTCATCCCGCAGGTATCGGGGGCTGACGCTGGTGCTGACCTTCCTCTGCTACACCAGCTACCACCTCTCCCGAAAACCCATCAGCATCGTCAAGGTTAGCTCCAACCTCGCCCCAGCCGCGGGGAGAGGGGGACATGGGGGTCCTCGAGCATCCTGATTTCACCCCTTCTCTCTC
>NW_008825159.1:39829-43645 GCF_000699105.1 Pygoscelis adeliae
TCGCGCCGGCCGAGATGGGCTCCCCCCCCCACCATGCCCTAAACCCCGTCGTGGCCAGAGGTTTTGGCAGGAGGCTGGCTGCTCATTAGGCACGTGGAGGTAATTAAGCAGCGTGTGTCTGCCCTGTGCCCCCGGGCCAAAGGGCAGCAGTGGGTGGTGAACTCGGGGCCAGGATGGGACCGGGTCCCAGCGCCGGTGGCACCCGGCCACGCTCCGAGAACCCCTACCTCGGGGAGGAGGGTTTTGGGGACGGGGGACGAGGATGAGCCAAGCAGCCACGGGGCGGGAAAACAAGATGGGGGCCAGGCTGACGTGGC
Organism: Pygoscelis adeliae; assembly: GCF_000699105.1. Lineage (NCBI taxonomy): Eukaryota > Metazoa > Chordata > Aves > Sphenisciformes > Spheniscidae > Pygoscelis > Pygoscelis adeliae. The sequence continues at coordinate 40,147 of NW_008825159.1, forward strand.
CCTAATATTTCTTTTCCAGATGGGGACAACTACAAGGAGCTTTTCGGGGCGCTGGATAATGCCTTCCTGGTGGCCTATGCCATCGGGATGTTTATCAGGTACCCCGGTCCTTTGCACCCCTTTTCCTCCGCACACCAGTTTGCACCAGTCCGCCAGGAAACTGGTTTCCATTGGGCTGGGGTCATGCTAACGGGAAAGCAGCCGGGTGCCGGGAGCCGCTCGGGATTCGGGCACCAGCTCGGTGCGATAACACCCGTCGGCGGCATCACCCATGACAGCTCCTGTCTGCACTTTTCCCTCTCTCTGCAGCGGCATTTTCGGGGAGCGCCTCCCCCTGCGCTACTACCTTTCAGGGGGGATGGTGCTGAGCGGGCTCTTCACCGCGCTCTTCGGCCTCGGCTACTTCTGGGACATCCACGTCCTCTGGTACTTCATCGTCGTGCAGGTGCGTCCGCGCTGGAGGACGCCCAGGCTCTGGATTTTACGGCCGCAGCCTCGTCCCATTTTGTCGGTGGCTTTCGGGGACTGGGGTGGCCCAGTTTTCGAGCAGGAGAATGCTGGGCATTTCCACTCCCTGCAAAACACGGTCACGCATGGCGTGGGTGCCGAAACCACTGGGCGCGGCCGTCTTGCCGAGCAGGGTGGGTGGCCGGCCCCAGCAGAAAAAAAACCCCAAACAAATCCAAGTGTTTTCTCGACAGTCTTGGGAGGGGGGTGGCTATTTTTGAGCCTGGTTACCCGAAACAGCGCAGGGTCTGCGCTCCGTGGATCGAGCCGGCGCTCGCCGGGTGCCGACGCTGCCGCGTGATGCTGCCTATCTCTTGTCAGGTCTGCAATGGGCTGGTGCAGACGACCGGCTGGCCCTCCGTCGTGGCGTGCATCGGGAACTGGTTCGGGAAGGGAAAGTGAGTGTTTCTCCAGCGTGTCCCACTCCGGTCCTGGTCCCTGTTGGCCCCGGCAGCCGCCCCGGCGATGCCGACACCGGCTCTGTCCCCGCCAGGAGAGGTTTGATCATGGGCATCTGGAACTCGCACACCTCCGTCGGCAACATCTTGGGGTCGCTCATCGCCGGCGTCTGGGTTTCCTCCGCCTGGGGCCTGTCCTTCATCGTGCCCAGCATCATCATTATCACCATGGGCATCATCTGCTTCTTCTTCCTCGTGGAGTGTGAGTGGCATGACCCGGGGTGCAGCAGACGCCTGGCGTAACGCCGAGATCAGCGGGACCACAATTTTAGTCCTTACCCATCTCCAAGCGTTTTTGGCGACCCCAAATACTTATTTCCAGCTTGTGGCAAGCAGGGATGTGGACCCGACCACCACGGGGACGTTCAGCATCCTTTGGGGTCATCCAGGCAGGCTCAGCCCCTGTGCTGCTCGCTCCCCTCAGCCTGTCTTTCTAGAAAACATTTGGGAAGGCCTTTGGGATTTTACCGGGGGTTTTCGCCGCTAGGAAGTGGGTACCCGGAGATGCAGCCCAGCCCCGGGGGGTGCCCAGCCCCGTGTTTCTCCCCTGCAGCGTGAGATGCTGGAGGGAGAGCAGGCGGAGCGGGGCTGGTCCAGGCTCTCACGGGATCTCCTTCCTCCCCGCAGATCCCGAGGACGTCGGCTGCAGTCCGCCTCTGCATCACGTGAGTCAAATCGATTCCCAGCGGGCTTGTCCTGGGCTCGGTGGTCACTCAGCTTACAGCGAAACTACCGGGGCGTCAGGTCATAATGTCAGAAATCAGAGCGATGTTCAGTTATCGCAGAGGATGCTCGTTGCTATTCCAGTGCGAGCATCCTCCGGGTCACGTCCCGGCAGCAAATCTGATCTTTCAGCTCCTTCCAGCCACGAGAGCCACACCTCCTGCCTTTGGCTTGCTTTTAGATGGCATCTGACGAGGCGGACGCTGGAGGGGTGACCTCCAGTGAGAAGGATCCCGAAGCGGTCACCTCCAACGAGGGGCCACTGAGCGTCTCAAGCCAGAGCAGCGTGGATTGCTCCAACAGCCCCGAGGAGCCAACTGAGGAGCCCGAAGCCATCAGCTTCCTCGGGGCGCTCCAGATACCCGTGAGTCATGGGGTGCCCCTTGCATCATGATAGGGAGTCATGGGGTGCCCCTTGCATCACGATAGGGATGGAGGAAAGAGCAAAGCCCGGCAGCTCACGCCATCAACGGGGGGCCCCCCGTGGAAAACAGGGGGGGGGGGGGAAACCACCATCTGGAGGAGGCTTGGGGGAAGGAGGCCCCTCTGATGTCTTCTCCTCTCCTCCCAGGGCGTGGTGGAGTTCTCCCTTTGCCTGCTCTTTGCTAAGCTGGTGAGCTACACCTTCCTCTACTGGCTGCCCCTCTATATTGTGAACGTTGGTGAGTTTTTGGGGACGGTGAGGCGGGAGCGAGCCTGGCAAGGGGAGCATCTCCTCACCCCTCCCCTCTCCCTCGCAGCTCATTTCGGTGCCAAGGAAGCCGGGGACCTGTCGACCCTCTTTGACGTTGGGGGCATTTTAGGTTTGTCACGGACCCGGGCGGAGGGGGTGGATCGGGGATGATTTGGGGACAATCCTGGCCTTGATGGAAAGTCCGCTCCATGGGAGCGCTTTGCCGGTAACACCGTCTCTTTCCCCGGAGCACCGTAGCGAGGTTTATTCAGCATCCGTCACACTCAGCAGGCAGCAAACGCCCCTTGCTTTTATTTTGCCATCCAGGTGACCATCGCAACAGCTTTCCTTGGGTCTCGCTTGCTCAGGCTCTCCTTCCTCTTAAAGAAAGAACACATTTTGCAAGCGTGGAAGGGACAGGAGCTGCGTGCAGGTGTAGGGGAACTGCTCGCCGGGAGAAAGCAGTGTGGATAAATCAAAGCTCCTCACTCTGATATTACTGCATTTAACCTTGGGGGCACCTTGCTGAAAAGATGGGGGATGAAAGAGCATCACTCCGGGCAAAGCTTTACTGCTGGGGCGGTGTGACCGACACCTGCGACTCCTTCTTGCAGGGGGGATCTTCGCCGGCCTCATCTCCGACTACACTGGCGGCAGGGCCACCACGTGCTGCGTGATGCTGGTCATCGCCGCTCCCATGGTGCGTTGTCACGCGGGGGGGAAAAAAACCCAGTCACGAGGGTTTCCTCTCCTATGGCTCCTTTGAGTCACGGCCACCTTCCTCTTCCCAAGCACCCGGGATGAGCCGGTCACGCTCTCGGCTGAGATGAGAGCTGGGATCGATCCACGTGCCCAGATGTTCCCAGGGTGGACGTCCAGATCTGGGGGCTGGGAGGGGGTTTTATAGTCCATGACAGCTAAAAAACCCCACCCTTTAGTGGTGGTTTTTTTTCCTCCCTCCTGCCATACCCCTGCTCTGTCTTAAAGCCTTGGGGGTCCCACTGAGCTGGTCCAGCTTTCATCTCTTTGCTTTGCATCCCGAAACACCCCGTGCCGACGGCCTCATGCTCCGCTGGCGCTTGGCTGGGACGTCCTTCCCGAGCACCTGCACGAAGCCTGTTTTGCTTTGCTGCCGCAA
>NW_008825159.1:43926-47089 GCF_000699105.1 Pygoscelis adeliae
GACACCGCGCTGTAGCTGGGGGGGTAGGGGGGGTCTGCGAAGCTTGGCGCCGGCTATAATTCAGGTCCCCACCTTCTCCGCCCTGCCCCTGGGGTGCTGCTGCAAGGAAAACGCTTGGGAAAGCAGCTGGAATAGCCGTAACTGGTTCAATCTCTTTTCCAGCTGTTCCTGTATAACCATATCGGCCAGAATGGCATCGGCACATCAATAGGTAAGGAGCTCCTCGGTGCAGCCGGCTGCCGTCACCAAAGGGGCGATGGGAGATGCTGCGGACTCACCTGCCTTTATTTCTTCTCCTGAGCCGGGCTCCCGGTCCGGGATTTGGGGGAGGGTGGTGCTGGATGAGGGTTCGCTGCCTGTTGGGTGGGATCTCTGGGAGAAAACGGAGATGATGCGCGGGACAGTGATTGTCCGCACACGGGCCGGGGACGATGGACCCGACGTCCTGCTGCTCCCTGCACTTAAAGATTTAATCTCTTCCCGGGTACCTCCGCGGCCGTCTCGTTCCTCGTAGCGATGCTGATCGTCTGCGGCGCTCTGGTTAACGGGCCCTACGCTCTCATCACGACAGCGGTTTCGGCAGATTTGGTAAGGGGCGCACCTCAGACCCCACCGCGCTGCACTTGCACACCCAAAGGCGGCTCCCTCTTTCCCCGAGGGATATTTGCCGGGATTTTTGCCTTTTAGCTTCGTTTTCCAACGCCTCTGAAGCCCAGCGGAGAAGGGCAGGGCTGTCACATCTCGTGCTGCGGTCCGCACCCTCCCTTAAACACGGCTTTTTTTCCTACTGCTTTTTTCACCTTGGCCACGTGACTGCCTCGGCCCTGCTGCACGTCCCTCTAAGCACAGTCAGAGTGGAAAAATTTGCTGGGACATCACCTGGGATTGCTGGCCCGCTGTTGGCGATCCCCGTTTGCTGTGGCTTGGCTGCAGGCAGCGTCCGAGTTCGGTCTTCCCGTCCACGGTGTTGTGGTTTAACCCCGGACAGCAACTCAGCACCACCCAGCCCCTCGCTCGCTCCCCCCCGGTGGGATGGGGGAGAGAGTCGGAAGGGTACAAGTGAGAAAACTCGTGGGCTGAGATAAAGGCAGTTTAACAGGGAAAGCAAAAGCCGCGCACGCAAGCAAAGCAAAACAAGGAATTCATTTCCTACTTCCCATGGTCAGGCAGGTGTTCAGCCATCTCCAGGAAAGCAGGGCTCCATCACGCGTAACGGTTACTTGGGAAGACAAACGCCATCACTCCGAACATCCCCCCCCTTCCTTCTTCTTCCCCCAGCTTTTATTCGCTGAGCATGACGCCATATGGTGTGGGATATCCCTTGGGTCAGTTGGGGTCAGCTGTCCCGGCCGTGTGCCCTCCCAACTCCTTGTGCCCCCCCCGAGCCTGCTCGCTGGTGGGGTGGGGTGAGGGGCAGAAAAGGCCTTGGCTCTCTGTCAGCACTGCTCAGCAATAGCTAAAACATCCCTGAGTTATCAGCACTGCTTCCAGCACCAATCCCAAACACAGCCCCAGACCAGCTACTGGGAAGAAAATTAACTCTACCCCAGCCAAAACCAGCACACGCGGCATGGAAATTGCTGCCCGGGGTGTGAGCGGCCTCACGCTAGGACTTGCCAGCTGCAGACCCCGAAGCCGCTTTTCCTCCTCATGTTTTGCTCCTCCGTCCCTACAGGGAACCCACGAGTCTCTCAAAGGAAACGCCAAAGCCCTTTCTACCGTCACGGCCATCATCGATGGCACGGGATCCATAGGTACGTACGGCTGGGGGATGCCGAGCGCCCATTTCCCCCGGGCGCTGCAGTGGGGGTCCCGATCCCCTCTCCCCCGTGCACGGGGCACCTCCTAATGTGCCTCATGCGCCCTCGCAGGTGCCGCGCTAGGGCCGCTGCTCGCAGGGCTCATCTCCCCCACGGGCTGGAATAACGTCTTCTACATGTTGATAGCAGCCGACGTCTTGGCTTGCCTGGTAGGTCCCTCCCTGGCAGGAGTCATTTTGCTACCCTGGCTATCCAACAGCTCCCTTTTAGCCACCCACTTGCCGGCAGAGGGCAGGGACGGTCCTCGGGAGACAGCTGGGCACAGGGCGAATTGCAAAGCCCCGTATCGACCCCAAACCTTTGCCTCCATCCACTCGGCTTTTCCCAACGACCTCCTTCACGCACGGTTTTAGTTCACGCGATCTTCCTTAGGAAGAGCCTTAAAATTTATCTCCTGGCGATGGAAACGCTCCTGCCGAGGCTGGCGGCTGCAGAGCCGTCGGCCCCGTGGTGATCCTCCACTTTTCCTCTTGCAGCTCCTCGCTCGGGTGGTGGTCAAAGAGGTCCGCGGGTGGTGCGGCTGCATAGCGAGGAAGAGAGGGTACGTACGTACCGCCCCAGGGCGGCCTCCAGTCCCACAATGCCAAAACACGGTGTCAGCGCCGCTCCGGAAAGACGTTTGTTATCCCTTGCTGTCACTGCTGCATCTCCACGCGGGCATCGCGTCGGGTTTCGCGAGGCCGTCTGCCCGGTGTCTCGCTCCTGTGGGCACAAAGAGACATTTCCACCTCGAGCCAGGGCAGCACCCCGGGGGATTTTAGCCATCCGCGCCTCGCGAAACTCTCTCGGTGCTAAACACGCCGTCCTTGTATCTTTGTAGCTCTAGTGTGCAGCTAACAGAGTCAGTGCTGGATGGGAAGTAGCTCGGTGTGAGTATCTCCGCTTGAGCCCCAAGGATTAAATGCAAACGCAAGCCTGATTCACCCTGATTTCGAGTTTTGCTTGGCAGGCTCAGCCTAGAAACAGCCACTCCACTGATAAAATTTGAGGGCCGAGATCAAGATTTGGGAATCAAAGGATCAAATCGCAATGGCCGGGGAAGAGAGAGCGGACGGGCGGGTGGGCAGTGCATCCTTGTCTCTGGCTGACTTACGAGATGTTAGCCCAGATGCCCGATTGATTGGCATCGATTAATGCACTTGAAACGGCCAAATTTATAGGCTGACTTGCCCACTCGTGCTAATGAGCTTGATTACACAGAGTGCGGGCTCGCTAATCAAATCTGTGGCCAAATCACCGCGGCAAGGGTGTAAATAATCTCCAAATCAGCACCGGCCCGTCTCCGATTGCCACCAAAGCCCCCCCCCCACCCCCCCCCCCCCCCACGCGCCAGGAGGGGAGGC
>NW_008825159.1:47750-48654 GCF_000699105.1 Pygoscelis adeliae
GGGGGAGGGAGGCTGGGGCATGCCAGGAGCGTGTTCGTCTCGGCAGAGCCGAGGCACGGCCTCAGGCACGGCCCCGCGGGCTCGTACTGCCACCGTGGGTTCGCTTCGGAGGGAGGCAGTGGCGAGGGGCAGTCCGAGGGCCCCAGCCGACTGGTTTTCTTGGCCGGTTCTTTGCCGTCGGCCATTTTATTAATAAAAATGTGCAAAACCTGTGTTGCCACTCCGTGCCCTTTCCTGGTGGGGCTCGGCCAGGTCTGCGTGAACTTGGGGGGCGGTGATTGTGCCCTTCTTGCTTTTCTCCACGCGCAGCCTCTCGTTTGCAAGCCTGCCCCATCCCGGCACTCAGTACTTCAGGTTATCGGACCAGGAGGACTGCACCAAATCACTTAAGGCACTGCCTCACCGACAAAGCACCGCTTATTCTACATAAAGAACATTCCCAGGCTTTTCACGAGCCCAAATTAAGCTGGTTTTGCTCCTCGTCTCATCCCACTGCAAAAAAACCCACAAAACAAAACCCCCAGCATTCTTCCTCATTATTACGATTCCTAATTTGTAACATTTAGCCCCAAAAGAAGGACCCGTAGCCATGCATCTGCCCCCGTGCCACGGCAAACAGCTGCTCGCACACCGTGGCTGCTCTCAGTCCAGTGCAGGCGGCTCATGGTCTTCATTAGAAGCCTCCTAATTAGGAGGAGTGGTGTGACAGGCGCCCGGGAGCCCCCGGGAGGTTAAACTGGCGCCGCTGGCCTGCCGGCCACGCGGGGCTCCCCTGGGCAGAGGTGGGCCTAGGGGACCCCGGCAGCATCACTTGATTAAGGTGGGGGCCAGCTGTGCGCTCGTGGAGGGGGGCCCTGACTTTGATGTGCGAGGAGACGGGGCGCATGTGGTGCTCACGATCCAT
>NW_008825159.1:48804-51002 GCF_000699105.1 Pygoscelis adeliae
CATCGGGGCCTGATGTGATTTTATTAAGGGCTGATTTCATCAGCGAAGGGGAAAAAAAAAAAAAAAGGAAGAAAACCTGCTGGCCAGTTGGATCAGCTCCCTGTAAACCCCTGCAAGGCGATGGAGCGGCACAGGGGGGACAGGCAACTTGGAAAGTGGCAGCCGCGCATTCAAGGTGGCGATGGCCTTCGGTCCCCTCCACGCTGACCCCCAGGAGCGAGCGGAGATGCTTGATGGGGCTTTGAAAACTCGCTGGTTGCCTGCAGATCCCTGGTGGAGAAAGCAGGAGAAATGATGGGGCAGGCAGAGAAAAGCAAAATCCCTAATTCCTCTTTTTCCCAGGGAAATAACCCTGCCCTGGGGCAAACCCTGATGGAGCCACAGGGAGAGGCATCACCTCAGAGGGGTATCCCATCAGAGGCATGCCAGGGTCTGTCCTCAGCAGAGACGAAGGGCTGACATCGTGGCACCCCCAGGCTGCATGGCTCCTGGCAAACGTGGCCTCTGATGGCACAGGGGTCAACGATGCCAGCAAACAGGCCACGTGCTGGGCAGAGAACGGTTATTTCAGTGCATGTGCGACCGAGCTTTCGGCTTTGCTTAATCGCCATCCACCTTGTGGAGGAGGACGGGGGGGATTGAAATACATTTTCAAGCAAAAAAATCCCATGAGCCCTGACACACACAGGGGCTTTATTGCAAAAGCAAGTTGGGTTTTTTTCCCCTTTCTTCCTTTTTTCCCCCCACCTCCTGCCTGTTCTTTCAGCTGCTCATAGTTTTTCCGGGACAAATTTAGGCCTGGGCTGCGTCCCGCTCATGTTTGGAAAGTCTGAGCAGCTTTGGCTGCGCTGCTGGGAGCAAGGAGAAAGGGCAGACGGCCCACAGCAGTTTTAAACTTCAAAAAAAAAAAAAAAAAGAGCCAAATGCCAAAGAAAACCCCAGATCTTGCTGAGATTTCAGAGATCGAGGGGGGGGCGGGAAGGCAGTGGGGGATCCCTTGGGTTTGCCCCAGCAAACTGTTTAAATCGAGCCGAGCTCCTCCAGGAGAAGTCTGCAACTCACCTCGTCTCATTCCTCCGCCGCCGGAGAAGGGGCCGCTGCTTTTCCCTCTGCCACGAGCCCCTTCTGCGCAGCATTGCGGTGAGGGGGCTGTGTGAGCCAGGAGAGCACGAACACGCGTCTGCTGCTGTCCTGCGGATGGGAAAAAAACATCGCGCCTGAAACGAGCTCGTTAGGAGCCCGTTCGGTAAATGCAGAGCCTGGGTGTTTTCTATAGGTGACACCACGGCGATACTGTTTCGGCTCAGCTTTGCCAGGAGGCAGCCTGAGAAGGAGCTGCACATGTTTTGGAGGAACGCCGTCGGTCCTCCGGGCTGTTGTGAAGGTGAAGAGGTGGCTGGGGCACGGTCCGTAATTACCTATGCAAGGAGCAGCCGGCGAACGCTGAAGGGCTTTTTAATTAGCAGCCAAAGGCAAAGCGGGATTCAACAGCAGGGAAGCTGAAGTCAGCAAAGTCAAGGTGGAAATAAGAGGCCAGCTTTTACCAGTGAGGGTAATTAAGTGCCGGCAGAGCGCAGCACGAGGCGTGAGGAATTGCCGTCATTCAAGGACCTTAAATCAAGGAGAGGAGTTTCTCCTGCAGACACTTGCTCTCCCTCCGTCCCCACTCCAGCACCGCTCGCCGCCCGGCCTCGGGCAGGAGGGAGCAGCCGCCCTCAGGTCGCGTGAGCCTGTGATGAGCTAGGTACCGGCATCTCGGTGCAGGAGCATCCCTGCTCGTTTCTATCGAGGCAGGCAGGGAATTTAGGGGTGAAAATGGCTGTTTTCCCACCTGACCTGAAAGCAGTTTGGCTGCCCTCCTCCTGGTGCGCACGGTTATCTTGTGCAAACATCCCTTTTGGCACGGCAGGTTTATCTCGCTGGGATTTAGCAGGATTTTTCGCCTGCACGGGTCTGGCTCCTCAGGACACAGAGCACCCGGCGCTCCCGCCCTGCAGGAGGAAAGCTGGGATCATTTGCTCAGTTTTGGGAGAAAGCCGTGCCGGAGCAGGGCTCCTCGGCTATAACATCTCCTGAGCTCCCAACTGTTTCGCCAGCGACTGAGAGGTTGGGATTTAAGCCAAACCCGCCCTCCTGCTACACATTAATTGCAAAAAAAAAAAAAAAAAGATGATCAGGGGGCTAGATGCGGGGGGCAG
>NW_008825159.1:51295-52417 GCF_000699105.1 Pygoscelis adeliae
GGGGGGGACGGACGGACGGACAAGAGCACATAAGGCTCTTTCCCCAGTTAGTGGAATTTTTGCGAAAGCGCTGAAATGGCCTCCTCGTGCAAGAGCCGCCGCGTCCCTCCTGCAGCGTGGCTTTCCGGTCTCCCCAAAATACTCCCCGGACGATGAGCCTTTTGACTGCTTTTAGTTACAAATGGATTAAGGGGATGGAAAAAGCAAATATCTTGGGTTTATTTACGGCGTGAAACTGGAAGAAGCTTCACATTTCCTGCTTTTAGGGTTGTTTTTTTTTTTTTTTAGTGCCCCAGCTGCTTTTGCTGCGGTTTCGCCATTTGTCGGACTCGAAGCCTGGCAAAACGTCGCCGTCTCCGGCTGGCACGGTTTGCCACCGCAGCCTCACCAAGGCTCTCCAAATCAGCCCGCTGCTCTCGCACAAGCACGGGGAATAAAGACATGGCAGGCGCAGAGCCGGAGTGAGCTGCAAGACTGGCTTCGTGTTCATGAATGTTAAGATGATGAATTAAATATGAATTTTGTTTCAGGCGTAACTTCAAAATCACCAAGAGACCCGACGCGCTTGTGTTGCATAAATGCTCGGCGTGTTCCTTAACACGATAGTTCGACTCCCTGGGACATAGGCTTCAGGATAGGAAGGGATTGAGCGTTTATGCAGTTCGAAAAGCAGATACACCTCTCCTCTGCCTTTTTTTGAAATGTACTTACACGTTTTTAGCTGACCGAGTTAGGGCCCCTGGGTGCTGGGGCGTTTTCTGCAGGGGAAGCGTCGTCTCCGAGCCCGCTAGCTCTGCCTTATTAATCTTTCATGTCCTGATAGCGATATTTTGTGACTGACAGCTGGCAGGACAGGACTGGAAGAAGCTGGCCGGCTCTTTTATTTACTGTTCACCATCTTCAGTTCAAAATGAAAAAAAAGGCAAAAATCTCTAAAATGGGGAAAAAAAAAACCCAAACTGTACAAGAGTTACGAGTTTCTTGCCCTCAGGTTTTTGGCTATATTTCCCCTGAACACAGCTCAGGGCTGCGGCACCGTCTCACACTCGGCTTTAACCTCACAGCAATACTCGCTGCCCTCTCAACCGTGAAAGGCGGAGCGGCTTCATCCCCCCAGGCCTG
>NW_008825159.1:52617-56015 GCF_000699105.1 Pygoscelis adeliae
CTATTGAGGGATGGCTAAGACAGGGCGAAGCAGTAATTATTGCTAGTTAAGTACAGACATCCAGCCTGTGCGAGCCGCTGCTATCAACAGATCGATTTGCAGCACGGGCAGGAGACGGAGGTATCTGCCGGCTGACAGCTCAGCCCAGCCTCCCCGCTCTGCTTCAGTGGGGCCCTTCCCCTTCGTTTCCATGAAAGAAATAGGGAGATAAATGGGATTTCACCCCATCGCTGCTGCTGAACAACGTAAAAAGTGTTTTTCCCCCCCCAAGAGGAAAGGTATGGGAGTCGACTACCGGCTTCAGCCAGTGGTCTGCACTAGTGTCAGCAACGGTTTTATATTTTAGGGTAGGGGAAACCATGAGCTTTCGGCTCCCCGCCCCAGGATGACAACGTGTGGTCCCGACACGCGTGGGAGACACTCAGGTCTGGAAAAGCAAGAGTTTTTTTCATGGGCTGGCAGGATTTTTTAGCGCAGGGAGGCAAGACCTGGCTTTCCTCCGCATCCTTGCGGAGGGGAGATTTTCAGTTGCCCATTTCGACGTTATTTTGCACGTTGCTCCCTCCCCACTCCAAAGCCTCAGGTTTCCAGTCAGCCTGGAAAAAAAACCCCTCCTCTTGATCCTCTGATTTTAGGGAACGGGGATTACTCCCCTGTTTCAAATCCCCCATCAAATGAAGCCAGATCATTCAGCTCCTTCCTGGGAATGCTGCAGGAAGGCTGAACAGTGCCAGTTACAGAGACAACACAGGAGTAAACGGCCAAAGGACGATCCACAACCACACACCGAGTTTCAAAACAAACAAACAAACAAACAAAAAAAAGCCCCCACCTCTGCCAGAGGAAAAGACAGTTTTCAGACACGCTGTCACCAGAGGGTGGCAAAAGAGAATAAACAAAGACGGAGTCAGGGGTTTCTCAGAGAGTTTTATTAACCTAAGGTGAAAAAGGAACGATAACAAACCATCTCTTGTGGGTACCAATAACAAACCGTCTCGGCTCCGTTCAATTCATTGAATCAAGTGTAGTTCAAAGTGCATGGATTTCAACTCTGCTGTAAAAGATAAAAAGAAGAGAGAGGTTAAAGCACCTTTGCAGTCTGCAGAGTCCGTGGAGAGGAAGGCGCTCGTGTTCAGTCCAAACTTTGCTTTTAAAGATGAAAAACGCAGCGCTGGGTGCAAGCGACACACTTCGCTTGCTTCGCCGGCTCTTTCTGAGCTCGGAAAAACTCGACGTGTTCACCTCCAGAACAGCCTCCCGGTCGCCACCCTTCCTGGTTTATTGCCACGAAAATAGGATTTTCTCTTCGCAGGGATTGCTGCCTCCGGCTGCCGCTAGCTGCCGTGGAGCGGTTTGGCGTACACCGGCTCCATGAGGTGGTAAATCAGGAGCAGGAACAGGCACCCAAGTAAGACCAGGCTCATCACGGCCAGGAGCACGAAGCGGCCGATAAAGAAGGTGTCCACGATCTGTGGAGAGCGGGGAAAAAAAAAAAAAAGACCACAACACATGTTACAGCCTTGGTCTGCTCCAGGAGCCTGGAGGGAGCACGCCACGTCCTGGAAAAGAGGACTGTCCAAGAAGATCATCCCAGGAGGAAAACCTTTGGGGTTTCCCCCAGATTTCTCCCCTCGCTTTTCATTCCTGACATGGGTGCTCTCTGTGGGAAGCGGGGTGGGTGACAAATGAGTGAAAGAAGAATCCCTTTCCTCTGGAAAAAGCTGCTCGTGGGGAAGCTAATGTGGAGGAAAAGAGCAGCACAGTACCGAGCACAGGGAAGAAACACGAGTCAAAACCTGCAGCAGCTCTCCCCAGCCACAAACCTCCCAGCGCTGCAAGGAACTGCACACAATTCTTCCCTTTTAGGAGGGAAATGGAGGGGGGGGGGGGAGATTAAAAAAAGAAGATACAGCGGCAAGGCAAGACCAACCGCGAGAAGGCTGGTTACGAAATCATCCTCTCGGCTCCTGAGACTAGCCCAGAGCTTCGCTCACCCCCAGCTCGGTTTTCTAAAACGCATTAGCACACGCTCAGCCTTGGTGTTGCTGCAGAAAGAGTCTCTTGTGAGTGACACGTTGGCTCCTTCTGCACGTTTCACTTTTTAATTAGCCAATTAGCAGAGTTTCAGTGCAGAAAGCCCAGGTCATGTATTATTGATAGTCAGGGCAGGTCCAGTCCAATTGAAGATCCAAAAAAAAAAAAGTTTTCCATTTCTGTTGGCCTCCTGGGCACAAACACGTGCTCGGCTGCCCTTCATCTCACTTCCAACCTTTACATGAGCAGGTCCCACACAAGGCAGAGAAAAGAAAACACTTACAAGGATCTTTAGCAGTGATTTACACAGATCAAGATCTAGAAGAGCAATAATTAATGTGCATTAATAATAGAACAGAGGAAAGAGCACGTAAAAAGGCACAAAACTTTGTGTATTCAAAGCCCAAAGAGCTCTGGGAAAGCTCAAGACGGCAGCTCAGGCAGCGGTCGCACAGGTAGCCTGACCCAAAACTGGGGGAGATCCCCGTGCCTGACAACACAGACAAGGGGCTGTCTAAAAACACAGATGGCTCCATGCTTGAGCGTCGTAATAACCTAGAAGAGAGCCAAAATGCAGTTACTGGGCTTTAAAATAGAAAACAGAGCTGGGGGAAGGTGAAAGGCTGCAGAATTAAGAGGGGAAAAATTCTCAAAACTACCTGCCACATGGCTATCGGCATGCTCCAAGGTGTGTTGGAAGATGGAGGCAGGCAGGAGCACAGAGAGCCAGGACCAAGCTTTGAAAGGGGATGGCAGAGGGGGAGCAGAAGCTGCTCGAGCTCAGGGCTGGGAGGGATAAAAGTACAGGTGCCATTCCTGCACAGAGCCCCTTGGGCCTGGGGATGGGAGAATGGGAGCTAAAATCCACAGGTCACATATAATGGCATGTAAATAAGGGATTTTCTTACGGAAATAAATAGATCCCTGCTCTGTGAGTGACACAGCCTGCACCAACGGGAGCCTGTGCCAGAGCAGGAGCTGCAGGAGACTGAAAAGGCAGCACAGGGCCATCCCTGAGGTAAAGGCCCATCCCTGGGGCCTCAGGGCAGCAGTTGGGGCCCATCCCTGAGGTAAAGGCCCATCCCTGGGGCCTCGGGGCACCTGTAGGGGCCATCCCTGAGGTAAAGGCCCATCCCTGGGGCTTCGGAGCACCTGTAAGGGCCATCTCTGAGGTAAAGGCCTGTCCCTGGACTCCATCCCTGAGGTAAAGGCCCATCCCCGGGGCCTCGGGGCATCTGTGGGGGCCTGCCCTGAGGTAAAGGCCCATCCCCAGGGCCTCGGGGCGGCTGCTGGAGTCATCCCTGAGGTAAAGCCCTGTCCCTGGACTCCATCCCTGCGGTAAAGGCCCGTCCCCGGGGCCCCCG
>NW_008825159.1:56881-66107 GCF_000699105.1 Pygoscelis adeliae
GCCAGCTCCTGAGCAAGGCCTCAACCCCAAAAACCGAAAGCCGAACAAAGGCCCAACCTCAATTCACCCGAAAATAACCCCAAAAAAATTTAGGGCCAAAATCAGGCAGATTTGGTTAATACAAACGTGGCTGGATACAGCAAGGTTTTGCACTGCTGTGGGACACCCACACCGGGGGTCAAGGACCTCCGAGCCAAGCCAAGGAGTTTTGTCAATGCACTGAGCATCTTTTTAATACCAAGACAAGAGGGATTTCCATTTTAAACCCATTTTTTCTGCCTGTTTTTAAATCCCTTTTCTTCCCCATCAGACTCTGGCCGGAGTGGTTTGATGGGTGACTCTATGCCGGTACTCACGGCTCGTCTACCAGTTAACCTGAAAAGAGTAAATACGTTGATATATTCCGCTTTTCCTTTCAACTACTTGAAGTCTGATGATACTTTGACTGCATAAAATGTCACGTAACTGCTGTTTTCTTTCTGTCATTTCTTTCAATGGGAGGAATAAAACGGCGATTAATTATGCTGCGTGGCACCGACCTGCCTTTTCCTGCGATGAAATCAAAGTCGCCAGCGTGACATCAACCCGTTCGGCAAGCAGAGCGCAAACTGTCTCCGACACCTGCCTTTACTTGGCATCGAGTAGGAACCGCCTGCCAACATATTAAAAGCGTATGTTTGACAGCAAACTCCTTCCCGCACCGTCTCGTACCGTTAATCCCACCAGAGAGGTTTGGTTTGGTTTTTTTCTCTGCAAACCCCACGTTGGCGATGTCCGTCTTCGCCATCGTCTTCCCAACCCTTCTCTCCCGTTATTCCCTGTGCTTCCTGCTCCTGCTGGCAATCAGAAATGATAAATTTGCTCCTGTTGTTTGAGAATCTCCCTTTGCTTTTCGCTATTTTCCAATTTATTTGCATTTTTGGACCCCAGGAGTTTGTAAAACCCCAGATTTCTTCACAGCCCCGTTTTCACAGAGACCCTTCTCTTTCTGCCATTCCTCTTCTGTCCTTTGGCTTTCCACCTAAAAGTGATCATTTTTGTCCATCAGGCTTTTCCTTTACTGAATTTTCCCTTCGACCTTTTATCCGCAGCTTTAACAACAGCATCTTTAACCCGTTCCCATATCGACTGGGTCTTTTCACTAGTTATTATCTCCTTCATCTCCTCTCGGTGTTGCCTGGTAGTTTCTTGATGCCGGCAATGACAGCGTTAAGCCAGTTCAAGAGGTTGTGGCAGAGAGCTTGAGTCGTCCAGCTATTGAACCCGCTGCTGGACCACGCCACGTCCCAGATATTTGTCCAAAAGGTCGAAGAATAAATCTGATATACACCTCAGCAACCACATCCAGCGGCCGGGTTTTAGCCATGTTGCTTCTTGGTTTTAATCCCGTCTGTTGTATCCAGCACAGTTGGGCTGATGGTAACTCAGGCACTAAGATTTGGAGACGAAGTGATGCCCAGCATCCCAACGCACGCCAAAATATTTATTTATACGGCACATACGGTGTTGCAGCGGGGCTATGGGTTTCTCTGAGCACGGTGGAGGCAAGCTGTAAATCCACAGCTAAGGAATTGGGAGGAGGTACCTGGGAAAACAAACCTCATCGGTGCGATACTTCCAAGCACAACCTTCCTTAGAAATTTCTTCAAGCCATCTGCAACGAAACACACCATCCTAAACACCCTCTTCTTTATCTCAGCCCCGCCCCAGCATCAGAAGTGCCTCGGTGGGGATTTGCCTTACGGGACTGCTCTGGCAGCTGGTCAGTTGAATGGTAAGATTAGATTTTATGGCCAAAGAATAATTTATTGCTGTCCTAAAATGAGATTTTTTCCCCAGCTTTTGCCTGCTAGGATTTGGTATCTTTTACTGCTTGTGTCAGAGTTGCATTGCACCTGTAAGAAAAAAACAACAACAGAAAGGTGGGAAAAAGCAATACTGAATATAAAATGTAAATTAAAAAATGTAGGAAAGCAGCAGAAATTGAGGCTTTTCATGTTGCTTGCAGTGTTTGCATGACTCTGGGACAAACTTCAGATTTGTGGTGGTTTTTTCCAGCATAACGGCTGACGTGGGGAAGTCTGCGGATCCGAGTTTCACCGAGACTTTTGACTTGCATCCAAACCCTTGCTTTGGGCAGGACGCATCAAAGCGATGACGAACGATGTGGTAACGATTAATTCCAGGTCCAGTATGTTTGATACCAATAATCTAGGTACCGTAAAGCCTTTACTGGCAAGGGTCTCAAGCGATACCGCGCTTTACGTGGTAAATAAGGAGAAGCGGAGTCATCTGGACGCTGTTGGATGCTCACAGCCCAGCAAAACCCAGTGCAAAGAATTTATGTGGACACAAATGATTCAGGTGGTTGCCGATGGATGGGAGATGCTGCCCTGCCCAGGAACGATTTGAAGGATGCTTCATCACCGTGGGTGGTTTTTCCCGAGGAAAAGATCAGGGGATTGCGGCATTTCTTGGCAAAGGCATGAAAAACATCCTGATGTTGGAATTGGACAAAATGGACTTGGCAGAGAGATGCAATTAGCGCCGAGGTTAATCAAACGCTTGTCCCAGGAGGACGGAGAGGTCACCTTACTTCAAGGGCTGTAAGGCAGGATCGGATGGATCAAAGCTCTTTTGTAAGACACCGCTCGAGGAGCAGCCCCCAGAAACAGGGTGGGTTTGAGTCGGGATGGTCTTTTTTGGGTTAAAAACTGCAAATCGACCATGCCCGGCTCATCCCGGTGGCCAAAATGACCGACATGATCTAGTATCGAATGATATTAAATGGTCAAACTCTTGGTGGCGGAGTTGGAAGTGCTGGGGGAATTGATTTAAATCTCTTTGCGCAGTCGTAAAACTTGCAGTTTTACGGCTGGAGCTCCCTGACGCTCCAATATTAGAATTAAAAAGAAACAGGCGTTGATGCAAGCAAGAAAATATTCTGCTCCTGATTTAAAGACTAGCGAATTGCTAAATATTTTTATTAGCGGCAAATTTGCAGCTTGCTGGAACTAATTTCACGCCCGGTAGATATGGAGCTTAAGCTGGGGATGGCGTTAAATTACTCTCTTGTAAAGGTATTTAAGCTTTATGATGGGGGTGCCGTTAGATGGTGGGGACCTGGCTGGGGACCCCCTTTCTGGGGTGGCTCCTCGAGGGTTGGGAGCCCGGGGACGGCGGCTGGGGAAAGCCGAGCTCTTGCAGTATTGCTACAAACCCCTAATTTCCCCTGCAGGTGTGATAGGAACCGCCAGACCCCTTCATTTGCATAAATTTACTGACGGAGATTTGCTGCAAACCGGCACAGGAGTGGGATGGTTGCGGGGCCCCGGGATCCTCCAGCCTGGAAAGACGCTATTTGTATTTTCGGGGTGTTTTTGGCTTATTTTGGAGATTATTTAGGATATTCACGTTTTAATTGATTTAATTGGTTTTTAAATTGATTTACTTGGTTTTTAAATTTATTTAATTGATTTTTTAAATTTATTTAATTGATTTTAATTATTTCAATTGATTTTTTATTTAGGATATTCTGGGTTTAATTGATTTAGGAGATGGGTAAAGGCAGGCACGGCTGGATCCCCAAGTGCCGCTTGCTCTCCATGCCCATTATTTCCACGTCTTCTTTCTTGGCCAGAGGTTTTACACCTTGGGGGTGGTTTTCCAGCCCGAATCCCTCTGTCCTCCTTCTGCAAAGCCTCTGGGTGCACCGGGAAACACCCAGCTTAACGCAATGGGAGAAACCCATCCCGTTTCGGTTTGCCCAGATACAAACTGGGACAGGTGCAGGGATGGGGTCGGAGGATGCGGAGCCCGAGAAAGCAAAGCGAAGGCGTTGAGAGGATCCGATTACCCCTCTAAAAATACCTCTGGGACAGTGGCAGTGGTAAACAAGAGCTATTTTAATCCCCCGGTCCACTTTCTGCGATGGAAATACATGAGGTTAAATAGTTCTCCCCAACTTCTCAGAGGACACATATGGCTGAGAAGTGCTAAGTTGCCCTTTTCCGAAGAGAAATCCCTAAGAAAAGAAAGTTAAAATAATAGGAGAGGGTTTGTAACGGCTCCGGTGGGGATACGGCGCTCTCTCGCAGGAACCCACTTCGGATTATCTTTCTCTTGCTGATGGCGGAAATCAATTTTAATCGTCCTGACGGGAAATGAGGATGTAAGACTTCAAACAGAACAAATCCTGCAATGTTCAAAAAATAATAAAATGGGATATGAGGTCACTTTTAAAATAATAATAAAAAAACCCATCCCAGCAAGAGGAGATGCCTCTAAAAGCCCAAAAAGGCCCCGGTTGGTGGGAGATGGAGGAGCAAAAGCGTTTCCCATAGTGGGATGAGTCCAACCCCAACCAAGAAGCACTTGGAAAAGGTGGATGGAGGAAGACGGGGTGTCTCCGTCGTCACCCGTTATCGTTCAAAACGCTCCCGAGTGGGAGGAAGTTGATTGTTTTTTGGTTTTGGTGAGTTTTTATACTAAACGCAATTTTAATTCAGGCCAGTAAATTTGTACATCGGTACAAATAAGGCTTTTTGACACTTGTCTCTCCGAAGTTAAAGCAACTGCAGAGTGATTTCCCTGAAAAACCCTACAAAAAAAGGTCCTATAGTTGTCTTCTGGGGATGCTTGAATGTCATCATGCCCACATGGGGTGACATTTCCCCATGGGATCAAAGCCCCCGGGTGATATTGTGGCAAAATCTGACCCTTGTATTGACAGCCTGGACACATCTGAGTAAAGAAAGGAGGAGAGAAACCTTCCGAGAGCCTTAAATTGGATGCTGCAAGTGATGGAGCAGAGACAAAGCTAAAAGAAGTAGTGAAAGAACCAATGGAAAATTAATATAAGAAGGTCGAGGGGAGAAAGGAAGGCAAAGAACAGGGTCTGGGGAGATGCTAAAAATTATAATTTGCTTTAAAATGGCATTCCCAAAGGTGCTAAAGCCCACGGTGAGATGTTTTTCCAAGAAACTTCTATTTCTCATAGGTTTCTCCAAGAAACGCTATTTCCCATCAATCTTATCCTTAAAAGGGTATCAATATGGGACCTCCTTGGGTCATCGCTTCCGGAAACCTCTCGCCTTTACCCATGTCAACCTCTTCCTCCTTCCAACCCAAGAGTTTTTAGGTGAGAAACCAAGGAGTCATCGATAATAAAACCCTCGACACGTCACTTTAAGTGGCTCATCATCATTAGTTCTTTTGGTATTCCTCGTAATGGCATTAATCACCAGCCGCTCATTAGACTTTAATGGGCCTGTAATATGTTCATCCGTAGTAATTCAGTCGCAATTGAGCGGTCAATAATGTCTCCTTATTGGAAAGGGTTGGGCGACGGCAACGTCCATCCATGGTGGGATCTTGGGTGACCGTGAGTAACTAACATCTGCTGAAACGGCCTGAATTTGTCGCCGCAGTCCCCAGGACTTTCAGGCAGGGGTTTTTTTTTGGCAGCCAAGCCTGTTTGCAGTTTTAATTATGGTTTTATTCTCCGCTCCTTGCAACACCTTGCTCTCACCCTTCTTCATTTGACATATATCGATTTTTTTCCCCCGTTCCTCAGGTGGCAGCTTGGAAACGATGCAGCTGTTGTTGTTTTTATTAAAAAAAAATTAATTTCCTTCCTTATTTGTGTGTGGCAGCGGGGAAATTAGTCATGGCGGGAACCGTCTGGGCCTGGAGCAGCAAGGTCAAAGCGCCGCGTGGCTCCTGGGAGCTTCCTTCAAAAGTCACAGCGTTGCCCTTAAGATCTTCTCTCCCCAAGCCCTTAGCGCGTGGAATGAGGCTTTTGTATCCCAAAATTAAATTTTGGATTTTCACACACCTCAGGGTCATTGGTAAAAAGGATGTTCTTGTGTATCCGGCCATCACGGCGCTT
This sequence comes from Pygoscelis adeliae, assembly GCF_000699105.1. Taxonomy (NCBI): domain Eukaryota; kingdom Metazoa; phylum Chordata; class Aves; order Sphenisciformes; family Spheniscidae; genus Pygoscelis; species Pygoscelis adeliae. Next base: position 62,772 of record NW_008825159.1, read on the forward strand.
GATCAACTCATGGCTTCATCCTACCACCTGTGGACAACCCAAGGGTGGAGATCACCCACCTCTCGGGGACCTCCCCGGGCTGCACCGACCGCCCGGGCCAGGCATTTCTCCTCACCTCCGACCTGATTTTTTTGTTTGTGATGGATGGCAAAAAAAAAAAAAAAAGGAGATGAGTCCTTTCTGCTGCATCATGACTCCATGGTCCTTCCAAAACCATGCGTCGGTTGCCCCATGTTCTCCAAGGGCACCGTTTTATTTCAGCCCTGGGGTTTTGGTCTCGGACCTGGGGAATTTGCATCCCAAAGGATGCATAAAACTTATTTGGTTTTCCTTTGCCTGTGGAGGAGATATTACGCAGTGCTTTGGTTTTCTCAGGTCCATCAGCAAGTCTCTGAGATAACTCCAGCAGCCAAGGGAATGAATCATTTAGATGGTATTTAAGATCCTTTCGGGTAACCTGTGCAAAAGAAAATATTAAAAGGCGGCTAATCAAATGGCTTTGAGGGCTGTAAAAAAGCAGAATTCAATGCCTGCAAACTTCCCTAGATGTAATTTCAGGAGAGATCAAAGATGACACTAACCTAAGGAAGTAAAGCTACTCAAAATTCAAAGTTTATAGTCCATCTGCCTCTTTGCTTCAGGGAGCTGGTATTAAATTTATTGCTAAATAAAACAAATAAGCCCAGGAAAAGTCGGTGTCGAAATCTGCATACTCGTAAGAGAATTAACAGAGCTCTCTTGTTATGATGGCTGCTTCTCAATTTGCATCTTTAAAGAGTTGTGACCATCTCTCTTGCTTCTCCCTTCGCCGGATCCTCTGAAGCCGGGCCGGTGCCGGCGGTTGGCGCCGCGCTTGCATCGCTTGGTAAAGGGATGCTGCGGGTGAAGGCTGAACTCCCATCGTGGACCGAACCGAAACGAGGGCGGGGAGGGGATGCTTGAAGCCCAGCCAAGGCGAAGAAACATCTCAGGTGGAGGCAAAATTTAAAAGGGCAGGATTCAGCGTCTCCACGTTGCTTTTGCTGGCTGGCTGGTACCCAACCACCGCAGATATCCAAGTAAAAAATAAGTTGGGGGGGCTTTATGGCTTTACCTGCCTTATCCCATTAATCAAGCCTAGTTTTTATTTTCGCAGTGTTTGTACAAGGTGTAGTTTTGTGATTATTTAAATTTTTTATTCCCCCTGGTGCGTATCCCTCCAGCCCGTCCCTATCTCAACCGGCCGGTATCGCCTCCGGAAAACAGACTCCAAAGCTCGCCCAAGTGCTGGAGGTAAGTCGCTTTAAACATCGAGATCCTCCTTTTTTTTTTTTACCTGGAAATGGTTGGGAAAGGATCAGTCAATCGGATGCTCGCAGTAACTTTGCATGGGAGAGCCTGAAGGAGCAGCAAGAACCAGCCACGGACTTATTACGCCTTGAAATTAAACATTTAAAAGGAGTGAGTTGGCAGCGGGGATTTTCTAATCAAAATATGTATAACCTGCCGTTTATCCAGCATTTTTCCTCCGGAAGGACCCCAAAGTGCTTTCCCTGCTCAACGAGCCATCATTAACCCCCGCTCAGCCGGCGCGGGGAGGGGAGAAATCCCATTTTTTCGGGTATTTTCACACTCGATCCCGGCTGCTTCGTGGAGGCAACGACAGGGAAATATCCTTTCTTTTGGCTTTAACTTGCTTTATTATTGATCCATCAATCCCGCACGAGAAATAAGCTTTAATCTTATTTAATCTTGCACGGGGAAACATCTGGGAATATCGAGCCATCCCAGCATCGATCACTTACTTTTAATACATCCTCCTTGTGCCTATGGATTATCGATAAAGCCTTTAATTATATTCTCCCGTGTATTTATCTATTAATAGTTGTCAAATCTGTGTAGCGTTACTTGCTCTTACTTGTGTGCCTGAGACTATTTAAAACGCACGATGGCTTCAGAAATAATGCTGTCGCCTCGGTGCGGTAAATCTTTTTGGGTCGACTCTCTTATTATTCCCAGGAAAATCATGTGCAGAGGTAAAAGTTAAACATATTTAAGAAGAGGGGTTGCCCTGTGGGTATCTGAAGTGCCACAAGCCAAGGGCAATCCGCTTTAATAGAAATCCTCCGTGAGCTAAACAGTTAAAACTTGGGGAATCCCTTAACTTCAGCCCGGATTCGGTGCAAGCATCATTGGGTTTGGACAGACAGCCGTCCGTGTGTCCGGTCCCAGGTTAATTCCGTTGCTTTTAAGGTTGCGGTGGGTGATGCCGATTTTTTTCCTCTCTTCTTGAAACTCGTAACTGGAGAGGGTTTTGAAAGGTGCGAGAAAATATCTGTATCCTCCATGTCTTCTAAAAATCCAACAGAAATTTCAATGGGTGATTCGTGCTAAGCATCGTCCCCCGATCGCAGCGCGGTGCCCGAGCAGGCGGGACGAAGGGCTGGCGGGTACCACTGACGTCTGAGCTGGGACAGTTTGGAGCAGCATCTGATCCGAAACAAGTCCCAAATTTTCCTTAGGGATCCCTTTTTAGCGTCCTTTAATTCCCGAGGGGGGGTCAGACGTCCTCCCAGGGAGTGAGCTTGCAATTTGGAGGGGTTATCTTACCCCTCTAACCCGTCGCGGTGCTTAAGCCGGGCTCAGCTGCAAAGCTCAGCCTTAGGAGCCAAGCCCCGGTCGTGGCTGCATCCTAAACCGCTGTCTTGTTTTTAACATCTATCGTTTAATAATTTACTCGGCTTCACTCTTATGTATTTTTCAGAGTATCCCATCACAGTTTTCTTAGAGAAATCCGACACGAGCAATAATGCAATCTTGGAAAGAGAATTGAATTATTTATGGAGGAGCAGTCAAACGACGGAGACTAAACCGCTATATTTTATGTAATTTGTTTTCTCCCGAAGCCCGTTATGTAAAAATGTAAATATTGCCGGTTATATATGTCGCCGCTCCTGCCAAATGTTTAATATTTTAGCAAAGTCGCTCTGAGTACTCATCACTTCTGAGAAGGAACTGTCCGCGTGCTCTTAAATAAGCGCCGGCTACTTCACGGTAATTATATACTTACGACACCGCCTTCGAGTGCGCAAAAAAAATCCCTCCGAGGTGCCCGCGCCCCGGCTTTGGGGCAGGTAAACGGCACAACCCCCAAATTTTGGGGGACCCCTGAACGCAGAGGATTTAATTTCAGGGAGGTTTTCCAGCGGTCCGTGCCCCGGCTTGGGATGGGGATGTGGAATAAGGTGTTTGATGGAGGGGTTTGTGGTTTTGGGGGTTTGGACATCTCTTCCAGCCGGGTACCACCTGCGTCCCCGGGCTGCAGTCACCGGAGGGCGGTCCAGGGTGGGGGAGGGA
>NW_008825159.1:66126-66393 GCF_000699105.1 Pygoscelis adeliae
GTGGGAGCCGGGCTCTGCATCCCGGCGGGGATGCTGCCGAGCATCCCCGGTCCTGCAGCTCTGGGGGGCTCAGGGCTGGCAGGATGAGGTCTGATCAAAAAACAGACCATCCAGGGGTGACCTGATGCAGCAGAAAGATGCTTTTCTAGGGGGAAAAAACCCCAAGACTGAGCGCAGGAGGCTTTTAATTTACCGCCAAAAAAAAATACAGCAAGACCCCATGGCGAGATGTTGAAGCAGAGCCAGTTCAGCTGGGAAAGAAAGCGC
>NW_008825159.1:71409-77023 GCF_000699105.1 Pygoscelis adeliae
CCCCCCCCCCCCCCCCCCGATATCGCAGGGAGGGGAAAAAATGGGGATAAAAGTGATGCTCAGCATCCCCGCCGGGCTTGCGGGAACGTTTTCCGATCTCCCTCCCTCACTTTTGGGAGAGCGAGGTAAAGGAAATTGCCTTTGCTTTTTTTAAGGAAATCGCCTTTTTTTTAGGGAAATTGCCTTTTTTTTAGGGAAATTGCCTTTTTTTTAGGGGAAATCGCCTTTTTTTTAAGGAAATCGCCTTTTTTTTAAGGAAATCGCCTTTATTTAAAAGGAAATCTTTTTTTTAAGGAAATCTTTTCTTTAAGGAAATCTCCCTTTTTTTTTAAGGAAATCTTTTTTTTTTTTAAGTAAACGCAGAAAGTTGTGTTGGGAGGGGAAGGTTTTATCCCACTGGAGCATCAGGGAATAACCTTTTTTCCCAACTCATGGATAAAACAAGTCCCTGCAACGGGGCAGCTTTGGATTTCGGGTGGTTTTTGCTTTTCCAGTGAACTTTTAAATTACTTCGTGGTTTTTTTTTCACGTTGATCGGCAGCATCCATAAGCCTCCGAGCGATAATAGGGTTTGTTTTTCTTTTTTCCTCCCAGGAAACTTAACTAGCGGCGCGGTCCCGCCGGGAAGAGCATCCTTCGCCCATCCATCCTCATCCCCCGGGATGCGGGGGGGGCTGGACCGCGCCTCCGGGTACCACCCGCATCCCGCTTCCGCCGTGCCGTGGGGTTTGAGGTGCGCGATGGAAACACGGGGATATTTCCCGAGGACGTGGAAAAAAATAACCCGGGGTGCTGGGACGCCCCCAATTTTGCCTGATTTATTTTCCTGGGAGCTGCTCCGGCTTAAAATAATTAGTGAAGTTAGTCCCGGCGATGGGGTGGGGCGGCTGAGAGTCACTGGGCGGGGATGCCCATCGCAAGGCTGGCGCAAAAGCAGGCAGGGGTGAAAAAAAAGAGGGTTTTAAACCCCTGCTATAATGGGAAATATTAACTTAAAATACTAAAGTGAGAGTTTTATGATGCTGAGCTCCCTTTCCCCCGGCTCCGGATAAAACCCCCTCTTCGACGTCTGTCTTTTTTCCTCCTCGCAGAAATACCGAATTTGAACAACGAGCCGCGTCTCCTCAAGTCGAGAGGAAACTTTTGCCACGATTAGGGATAAATTGGGGGAGATTTGACACCCCCGACCCCGGTGGGAAAGCAGGACCGAGCGTCAATACCACCTTTTTTTCAGGTCGCGGGTGCCCCCGACGCGTCTCAGCGTCCCACCCCCGATTATCCTCCATCCTTATTTTACTCCGGGATGTGGAAAAATGCTTTTTTTGGGGCATTAGCGGGATAATTTGCTGGATCCAGACGATTCTCACTCGAATTTAATATCCCACGCGCCGTCGAATAACTCGATTCCCAAATAATTTCCGCTGCCACCAAGGAGGGTGTTAACAAATGCCCTCTAATTAGCAAAAAAATGAATTATTTCCGGGCGTCATTAGTCGGATCGTTAAGATGCCAGCTCAAAATTATAATCCGAAGGGATGGGAATTAATCCTCGATTAAATTTAGACCCGGTTTTGTCCCCGCCTCCAGCCTTGCGAGGACGGAGGTGATGCTCCAGGTAATCCCCATGGGTCAGCCAACCCCTCCGGGGCCGGATGCAGCTGTGATCCCATCGGGATGTAGCCGTGATCCCATCGGGATGGAGCCGTGATCCCGGCGGGATGGAGCCGCCGGCCCATTAGTCCACACCTCAAGTTAAATTAGCGTTTGTTAAATATTTGCGAGCTCCTGGCGTATTATTTTGGTTTTTTTTTCTTTTTTGAGAGTCCAAAAAGGGCTGGTTTTTTGGGTCAGCGCTGCTCTAGCGGGATGCTCTTTGCGGCTAATGAGATGCAGATGCTCCGAGGGCCCGATGCCGGAGGAGTGAGGGGTGAGACGGGGAAGGAGGGCTTGGGAAGAGGATGAGGCTTATCTGAAACTCCAGTTTAGGGGCTCTTTCAACTGGAAGTAATTTTCCATGACCCTCAAAGTTTTATTTATTTTTAAATTTCTTTTTAATTTTTTTAATTTTTAGTTTTTTTTTAAATTTTATTTTTTGTTTTATTTTTCATTTTTGTCTTATTTATTTTTTATTTTCATAGAATCGTAGAATCATAGAATCATTTCGGTTGGAAAAGACCTTTAAGATCATCAAGTCCAACTGCCAAGTCCACCACTAAACCGTGTCCCTGAGCACCACGTCTACACATTTATTTTTTATTAATTTTTCATTTTATTCTATAGTTTATTTCTTATCTTTTAATTTTTATCTTCGTTTATTTTTTATCCTACATTTTATTTTCTTTCGTTACCTTGAGTCTGATTTTCCCAACCGTGCTTGAACCGTCTTTGAGCGTCCCGTGCTGTGCGACCTATCCCCGTCCCGCAGGCACCAGCTATCATCCAGGCAGGAAAATCCCAAATATCCAGGCAGCGCCCCCCCAAAAGGCCATCAAAATTCAAGTTAGGGATGGGGTACCGCTCATGCTCCCCCAAAAACCCGGATTATTTCCGTGCAGGTGGAGGAGAGCTTCGCAAGCCGCCGCGAAATCCTGCTTGGGTGGATGAGGGAAAAAAAAAAAAGCCCCAATAATGTTCTACACGGAGCTTTCAACTTTAATAAGGTGTTGCAAAAACTATGAAAAAAAAGTTATAATCAAAACCACATTTTTTTTGCTCAGTTCTCCCTTTCCCCGGCCGCGATGGCTGGCTTTCTCCTATCAATAAATCCCATAAAGCCAATTAAAAATAATCCCAATTTCGGACCGTTTTGAGCGGTTCCTGCTTTTATTTCGCCCTGATTTTATAATTTTTTTTCTGGGACGTGTTTGCAGGCGGGATTTGGGCCGTGAAAATCCCGTTGCCCCCATCGGGAAGCCGACCGGCAACTGCTTCCTGCGGCAGCCGCGGCGGCAGCGGGGCCCGAGGGGTGCTGCCCCCACGCTCACATTCGGGCTTTGAATTTATTTTAGAGCTTGAACTCCCCCGGAATTTTTCCTTGATGGGAAAAGCCGCTTTTTTCCCTCTTACCCCCCTTTTTTTTTTCTTTTTCCCTCTTTTTTTTGCCCTTTTCCCTCTTTTTTTTGCCTTTTTCCCCCTTTTTTTTTCTTTTTTCCCTCTTTTTTTTTGCCTTTTTCCTCTTTTTTTGCTTTTTTCCAAATTTTTTTTGCTTTTTTCCCTCTTTTTTTTTCTTTTTTATTGCTTTTTTCGCTCTTTTTTTGCTTTTTTGGGGGGGCTCTTGTTTTTGCCTCTTTCCTTTTTTTTCTTTTTTTCCTTTTTTTCTCTTTTTTCTGTTTTTTTTTCCTTTTTCACTTTTTTCCTTTTTTCTTTTTTCCCCTTTTTTTCTTTTTCCTTTTTTTTCTTTTTTGATTTTTTTTTTTTTGCTTTTTTGAGTTTTTCTCTCTTTTTTTTCTTTTTTTCCCTCTTTTCCCCCCCTTTCTTTCCCTCTTTTCAGCAGCCTGGTTCGGGCAGAAAAGGCAACGTGCCCCCCAAACAGGGCTCCTCCGTGTCCCCGGGGGGACGCGCCGATGCTCATCCCCCTCCTGTGCTGCAAGCGATGCCAAAATAACTCCGCTAATCAAGCAGCGAGTCAAAACTTTTCCAAATAATTAAAAAAACCTAGAATATTTAATTTTAGTGGTTTCATTTCACATTATCTGATCAGCGGCGTGTTATTCCTCGGATTATTTGGTGGAGGCAGGACTAGTCTTTTACAGATATATCACTTCTAGGTGCGTCGGAAGGCACTTTATAGCTTTATAAAGCCCTTAAAAGGTTTTTTTAAACACTGCTTGAAGCTTCTAAGGCAAGTTTTAGAATAGCAATTACAAGCTCCCTTATCCCCGAGCAAATTCCCACTGCGATGGTGGATGTAAACCGCTTTAGACATTTTTAATGCTCCCGAGCAATAAATTTAAAAGGGAATTTATTGTTCCAAGCTGCTAATTTCTCTATCCGAACGCCGCCGCCTGTTGCTGGTGGCGATGCCGGGGACGGCCGGCGTGCGGTTTGGTGATTTTGGTGCCTGTCCCAGAAGAAAAGACTTTCACCTGCTTGATTTTCTGATTTTTTTTCCCTATTTTCGTTTTTTCCCCCCCTATTTTCCAGCATCTTTCCGCTGCCTTTTTCAAAAGGGAAGACCCCCGGTGAGTGGGGGCAACGAGCTGAACCCCCTCCGGGTCTTATACTTTGTTAGCCCCTCGATCAGCTCGTCATAAATAATTATAAATAAGCGGCTCGGAGATGGCGGGCGGGGGTCTCCCCTCCGGAGCATCCCGCATCCCGCGCTCTCCATCCCTCCTCCCGCATCCCGCATCCTCTCCCTGACCTTGCTCCTCCGTATGACTCACCCACTTCAAATAAAATTGTTAAAAAAAAACCCCCAAAATCTGGATTCTGAGCCCATTAACTTTGCTGGAGGAGCTAAAAAAAATAAAAATATAATTTTTTTATTTTTATTTATTATCTCCATCCCAAGAAAACCCCATTTGTGTAAAGCGCGTCTTCTAACGCGCTTACGTGCAGAAATCGGTTTCTTTATGTCTCGGTGCCAGGTCCAACATCTCTTAACTCCGGCAGTTAATTAATTGCCATAAAAAAAATAAATTAAGGGGGGGGGCGTTTTGCCAGGCGTCGGTACGCTGCGGCCGCCCCTTTGGTTCTGGAGCGCGTTTCGACCTTTGCCAGCAGCGGCTTGAACGGGGTTTGAGGTTGGCGGCTGGGCGGGAACGGGCCTTTTGGCAAACGTTCGGCCCGCGGATGCTGTTCGCCTTCAAGCGGCTCGCGCTGGAGATCGGGGCGCTTTGTCAGCGTGACGGCAAAGGACAAGCTTAATAATAAAGGAATTAAGGAATTAAATAACTTACAAATTGCCGGTGCAATTTTGGGGGGTGCTGGTGCACTTTTAGGGACGCTCGTGCAATTTTAGGGATGCCGGTGCAGTTTTAGGGATGCTGGTCTAATTTTAGGGACGCTCGTGCAATTTTAGGCATGCCGGTGCAGTTTTAGGGATGCCGGTGCAATTTTGGGGGTGCTGGTGCAACTTTAGGGACGCTCGTTCATTTTTAATGATACATACATATAACTTAATAATTTACTAGTTACTCAGAACTAGTAAATAAATAATAAGTAGCAATAAATAAATAATAAAGACTAAGAACAAGTAAATAATAATAAGAAATAAAGAACAAATAATAAACAGTATCGGTGGGTTATTTTCCTGTAAGGACCTGGCGCGTAATAAGATGGGTAAAATAAACCAGGATTAAGAGACAGACTTCTAGGCAGAGCCTTAACTGAATTTAATCTGGCTCCAATTTTAGTCCTGACTTTATTTCCCGGTGCCGTCAGGCTGGAGCGTCCCCCTCCCTGGATTTAAATAGCGCGGGTGGGTTTTAAAGCTGATGGTGAATAACGGGACGTGGAGCCTGCTTTATTTGCACTCTTCAGTAAATAAATTTAAAGGAAAGGCTTTTTTCTGTATATTCCAGGAGATGCGCGGCTTCCCTCCCCGTCCGTCGCTTTTCCCGGGACAGGAGCTAGGAAATCCTTGGATGGCGGCCGCCTTCCCTTCTCCCCT
>NW_008825159.1:81462-83286 GCF_000699105.1 Pygoscelis adeliae
GCTTTACGGCACGGCCCTGCAATCTCGCGGCGAGGCCGGATCCTGCAACACGAGCCTCGGCGGCCGTGTAGCGCGGCCGGTCCAGCGCATCCCTTGGTTATATCTCGGGTTTATTTGGGTGAGCGGCCGCTCGCTCCTCATTTTGCTTTTTGGGGGGGGGGGGGGGGAGGGGGGATGAAAACAGCTCGTGCCTGCGATCCCGGCTGAGTTTTCCGTATGGATAGCCTGAATCCTCGCGGGAGAAATCCGGGAATTGAGTATATCCGTGCTTGGTGGTTATTTCCCCCCCCCGGTGCACAGGGAGCTGGAGCATCCCTGAGCATCCTTGGTCCCGCCCGGGGTGACCTGTCTATCATCGCTCGGTGCCCCGTGCACGGGGGGCTGGAGCATCCCTGAGCATCCTTGGTCCCACCCGGAATGATCCATCATCCCCATCCTCCTCCGGCCCTGGGTGGCTCCTCAACAGCAGGAGCATTTTTTAACAATTATCCCCCCCCCCCCCGCCTTTTTTTGGGGGAAAAAAAAAAAATCAGGATTTTTCCATAGGAAGAAGCTCTGGAGCCTCCGTGGGCGGGGGTTGGCATCACCGGAGGGGAGCCGTCCCGTAGCCGGAGATAGGGATCACAGCCTGGTTTTGGGATGCTGTCAGAGAGGGTTGCGTTACCGGTACGATTTGGGGCATTAATAAAAACCACGGGTTTTTACTGGTTTTTTGGCTCCGGGGTGGTGTAGCTTCAGTGGAAAACACCGGTTTTCCCCCTCGCATATTTTAGATTTTTAAAAGCGCTTGGTGACGTCCGGCGGGTTGTAGCGTCTGTATTTACACAACCTCATATAAATGCTCCACATCCGCTTTTAATCCCGGTTTTCCTGGAATTAAGGGCTTCGCTCGCGCCCAAACTTTCCCGGGCAAAAGTTTTTCGCGTCAAGGTTTTTTTTTTTTCATCCAAAGGGAAAGTTCGGGATGGACCTCCTCCCTGTCCCTCTCCGCTGGGGAGGGGGATATTCGTACACTTGGGTTTTTTGTCCCAGGGTGAGCAAAAATCCTGAAATAATTACATTTTTACTGGGGTGAAGCAGGGCTGGGGAAAGGGTTGGATGGGAGACAGTGAAAATAGGGATTGGGAACCCCTGGGCAGTGTGGCCGTGGTGCTGCCGGCGTGCTGGGGATGCTGGTGTGTCAGAGGTTTTTTCCCTCCGACGTGGCAGGGGAATTGTGGAGTTTTCCTTTCTCAAGAGGAAAGTAAAGAGAAAATAAAAAAACGAAGAAAGAAAATTGGTAAAAAGAAGAAAAGAAAGAAAAAAGGTAATGAAAAGAAGGGAAATTGGGAAAAAAAAGAAAATAGAAATAAAAAGAAAAAAGGTAAAAAGAAAAAAGAAAATGGAAGAAAAAAGAAAATTGGTAAAGAAAGAAGAAAGTTAGAAAGATAATAAATAGGAAAAAATTGGAAAAAATAAAAAACAAAAAAAAATTGAAAAAAAAAGGAAAATGGAAAAATTAAAAAGGAAAAAGAAAATAAAAAGAAAAAATTTGAAAAAGAAATAAAAACAGAAAAGAAAATTGGACAATTAAAGGAAAAATAACATTGGAAAAAAGAAAACAAAATAAAAAAGAAAATTGGAAAAAATAAGAATTAAAAAAAAGAAAATAAAGAGAGAATCCCCCCCCCCCGCGCCGGCCACAGCCCCAGCGAGGCCTTTTCCAGGAGCGCTGCCCTCCGGCCGCCTCCAAGCTGCGCTTCCAGCGGCCGGCCCAGCGGACGGGCGCCCAGCTCCCGCGGGACGCTGGCGGCCCCTCCCCCCCCCCCCCCCCGCGGGGGGTGC
>NW_008825159.1:83660-86057 GCF_000699105.1 Pygoscelis adeliae
CGCCCCCCGCCCGGCACGGATGTGCGTCGCACGCACCTCGCGGGATTTTGGGGTGCGAAGCCGCCGGCACCCCAAAATGCCCGTGGCCAAGGGAGGGATGCAGCCGGCATCCTGACCAGCGCCGTGCTCGCCCGTGGAGGCTTTAGGACCGAGGCAGGGGTGGACGTCGCCTCTGTAGCATCGCCGTAGCTCGCGACCCGGGTTAGCCAAGGTGCTCGCCGGGCACCCGAATGAAAGACCTCAGCAGGGCACCCAAATTAGCAAAGACCGTGGGATGGTACCCAAATTAGCAAAGACCCTTGCAGGGCAGCCTAATTAGCAGAGAGGCTTGCGGGGCACCCGAAATAAAGAGCCCGGCGGGGCACCCAAACCAGCAGAGATCATCGCAGGGCACCCAAATTAGCCGCGACCCTCCTGTGGCGCCTGAATTGGCCCAGATCGTGGGGCGGCCCCCGAATTAACGAGGAGGCGCGCAGGGCACGCAGATCAGCAAGGGTCCTTGCAGGGCACCCGAATTAATGACCTAAGCAGGGCACCCAAATGAGCAACAATCCCAGCGGGGCACCCAGGTTAGCAAAGATCTTTGCATGGCACCCTAATCAGCAAAGACCCTTGCGGGGCACCCTAATTAGCAAAGACCCTAGCGGGGCACCCTAATTAGCAAAGACCCTAGCACGGCATCCAAATTAGCGAAGGCTGTGGGGTGGTACCCAGGTCAGCGAAGATCCTCGCAGGGCACCCACATGAAACGCCCCAGCAGGGCCGCCCTAATTAGCAAAAGATCCTGACGGGGCACCCAAATCAGCACAGACCCTCGCGGGGCACCCGAATTCAAGACCCCCCCGGAGCTGCAACCTCACCTTCAGCATTAAAATTCCCCCAAAGCCATCCGAAAGGCTCCTCTCCGCAAGCGTAAAACATCCCGCGCTGCCGAGCTGGGCGCTCCCGTCTCATCCGAAAATGAATTTCTCGGCACGTTTGGCGCCCGAGGCCCGTAACTCCCATCCGCGCCTGGTGCCCGTCGATGGTTTTCGTTAAAAACCGAGGTTTTCTGCAAAATCTGATTTTCTGGTGGAACCAGGTTTTAAGTAAAACCACGTTTTTCAATGGTTTTTTGTGTCCCAAGAGTGGGACCTTGCGAGCATCATCAAAGGATAAACCCCTTTGACCTGCGAATAATTAAGTGGGTTTTGCTCAACACTCTTAGCAAATTTGGGGCAGAAAGCGGACAACAGCAAATTGAGCCCGAGAGGTGGAAAAATTGATGGATATTGCAAAAAAACTCAAATAATTGCATTAATTGCAGCCGCTGAGTCACTTCTAAGTTAAGGGCAGCACAGACCGGGGTGTTTTCGTGCCGTTTAGTGGAAACGGGGGGATTTTTGCTGCGGGGTTGGGTGCGATGGAGGATGCGGGTGGGCGATGAAGCGCTGAAACCAAAACGGAGCAAGAAGGGAGCGGATGCTCCGAGCGCATCCCGCGAGCATCTTGCTCCTTGATGGGCTGCGGAGCCGGAGCAGCACCTCCTGGTCCTGGGTACCGCCTAAATTTTTGCTCCCTCTCCGTCACCCCCGATTAAAACGAAATGAAAAATAAAAATAAAAAAAAAAAATCAAAATCAGATTATTGCGGCTGCGCGCGTCGCTGCCGAAGGGCGAGGAAGGAGGTTTTTGGGGTGAAATCCGTCTCGGTGGCCAACCGTCGGCGCGGGCCGGGGGTTTGTGCTCCGCCGGGCGTCATTTCTTGCTGGGCGCTGGGGAAAAACTGGGACTATCATCGCTTAGAAACAGCCGGTGCTGGTGGCTTCTTGCCTTTGCTGGGCATCCTCCTTCATCGCAGGGTTATCCCGTCTCGTACGGGGAAGCAGGGAATATATAGTCCCCGTATACATTGAGGAATATTAAATATATTTTATATATATACACATAAAAATTAATATATAATATTGGGGAATATATTGGGAGAATAGATTGGGGAATATTATATATTCCCCAATATTATATATCCCCAATATTATATATAATATTATTGGGGAATATTATATATTCCCCAATATGTATATGTGGAATATTGTGTAATATTATATTACCCATATATATATATGTTGGGGAATATAGTATATATTTTATATTTATATAATATTGGGGAATATATTGAGGGAATGTATTGGGGAATATAATATATTGGGAATATAGAATCATGTAATATTCTCCTGTATATATTGAAGAACAGTATATAATATTCTATAATATTCCCCATATATATATATATATGGAAATATTTTATATGTGTGTGTGTGTAATATTGGGGAATATATATTGGGAGACTATATTGGGGAATATAATATATATATAAAAGATACATAATATTTATTATATATAATATATATACACATAT
>NW_008825159.1:87131-87710 GCF_000699105.1 Pygoscelis adeliae
ATGAAAAAAAATATGTTTAAAAAAAACAAACCCCGAGCGTTTGCTGGGTATCTATTTTATGAGGTTTTTGCTTCCCCCCTCCCCCCATTTTTTAAGGGATCCTGGAGCGCTTCCTGGAAGAGGGAAGACTTCTCTTGCCCTGAATTGATGCTTTTTATAGGTCGCTCCGTAATATACTAGTAAAGCAAAAGGTTAAAAGAACAGTGGAGTTTCTCTTCTCCAGCCGGTTGTTATAACCTCCGATTTTAAATCACGGGGAATTATTAAGTACAGCAGCTTGTGCTATCAGCTATTTTAGCTTTCCCTATAGTGCCGTGCCGTCGAAACGAACGCTGTTAGCGTTACGACACGTGGATGCCACGGCGCTCCCGGGCATCATTAGGGGCCAGTGTGAACACGCCCGTAGCCTTAGGGTAAAAAAACCGTGAGCAAGAGCTAGAAGTAATGCCAAAACGTCTTAAAATAACTTAAAAAAATAGCATTCGCCTCACTCAGCGCTCAGCGGGCACACAGTCCTGGTGGGTACCAATCTGCCCCCCCACCTAAATGTGGGGGTTCCTGCGCGTACGCCTGCAAATC
>NW_008825160.1:0-56197 GCF_000699105.1 Pygoscelis adeliae
CAGCTTTATGTATAGTTACAAGGGACACTAGCCTATTAATCAAATATGAAGAACATTAGTTGGGGAAATATACAATCATTCTCCTTTATGTTGTTCAATATCTAATGAGTTTTCCATAGGAGCTCTAAATTCTGGAGCTTGTTAGTTTTCCTATCTGACCTTCTTCTTTCTCTTCAAGCCCCTGTTCTCCCAAACCCTATCCTTTTGGAATTTGAAGACTTCCAGTAGTGGAAAACATCACCTCTTGCATAATTTTTGGTTTTTTTCTTTTCCAGAAGTAGGTCAATCTTTTACACAAGTTTCTCAAGGGTAACCCAATTGCAGGGTAAAGAGAAAGAGAATAACATTAAACTTGCATAGCAAGCCTCAGATCCCCTTTACTCAGGAGGACTCTGCAGCTCTCGGGACCAGGAGCAGTATGTGAATGTTGTTAAAAACCTGCTGTATGTCCGTATGGCTCTTGGAAAGGAGCAAGGAGCAATATCCAGGGACTGGATTAGTACAGCAAGACTGGCTCATTTACTTAGTAATTGTGGCTGATCTTACTCATCAATGTGACAAGAGACAAGAGAAAGAAGCCACATAATGGGACTCTCCAAGTTGGGTGCTGTTAAGTCATTCACCATTATGGAGTTAGGACAGATCAACAGGGGCATAAAGATTTATTGCTTGAAAAAATAACAAGTGTCAGACGAAGTTGTTATTATCAACTTAATACAATTTCAGTGACACAAATGGGCATTTCCATCATAATTAGAAATCTCTTTTTGGAAAAAAGAAAAGTCAGAGACACCAAAGAAAACTAAATTACCAGTGTCTCTCCCTATATCTTTTCCCATGTATATAATAAAAATTATTTATTGCAATATTTCTCAATTAGGCTTGGAGGAAATAATAAAGAAGCATTTCCATTTACACTATTAGAAATCATATTCTTACAATAACATATGCTGATTTATCAATAACACATGATTGTGAGAATATTTTAAAATTTATTAATTTATTTTTTTTAAATCAGGTACTAGTTTTAGCACCTTTCTTATTATGCTAGTCCTGAATTTGTAGAGTATGATAATATTTTATAAAAAAAAAATCTTTTATTACCAAAATATGCTAGATGATGACCTTTCCTGATATTGTAATAATACCAATGCCTTAAAAATATGTATGAAATTTGAAAAAATAAATTTAAACCTGAAATGGAAATTCCTCACCTCATCTACCATTCACATAATTTCTGTTTTCAATCTGGGAGAAAAAATGAAGGATTGCCTGGGCCTGGAAGAAACGTCCAAAATGAAACAAAAAAAAAACATTTTAGAAACCGTCCAGTAGCAGCATTACATTACTGCCTCTCCCCATTCTTACAGTCCTGGATCAAGACTGTCTTGGTATGGAAGAAATTCTGGCTTCCCAAACAGCCTGTTTTTCTGGATTGTGGTATGGTTCCTTCCCTAGCTCTGAAATGTGTCTGTCACCAGTGACCTGATGCTGATGACATTTCCTGACCATATACGGTACCAAACCTGCCTCAAAAAGAAATTGGTATGGGCAACACCTGGGTGACTTAACCTGTCATTGCCTTTTGTCTCTGACAAGTACATCCTACCACCATCTCTGCAATTGCTGTATGGATATCTTTACTTCTGCAAGTGTTTTTCATCTGGAATGGCAGTGCTCCCTCCCTGGAGAGCAAGCAGGATCACATACTTCTGACCTGAACAGCTTCACAGCTTTGAACGATGTCCACTTAATCTAAGTAAAGGATCATGAAAACTTACGTGAGTAACAACCTTCAGTCAGTAGCCCAAGCAGAGGTCACATTTAAGACCAAAACCAAATGCATGCGTTGGTTGTCAAACAAACCCAACCATTATGAAAATGGTATTGGATGATGGTTTAAGATAAACACGGTTTAAGGTAAACATAATACAGCATAGAAATACAGTGTCTAAATGTTCTGTTATTTTTCCCAAAGATCCATGCTAAAGAGGCCTTCATATCCTTTGAGGATATAGCTGTGTATAGCTGTGGACCTGATGTTAGGTCTGGCTGGTAGTATGAGCTGATTCATAAGCCCTTGCTGTCTGTGAAAGCATGGGGCAGATGGGCAGGGGAGGAATGGTACCACATTTCCAGCCCAGCTTAACCTGCCTCCAAATGCTTATCGCTTTTCACATATATTCCAGAAGTTAAAAAAATGCTGATAGGTAAAGCCCTCTGAGAAGAAGGGGCTGATTCCCTTTGATTCCTTCGGGAGTACAGTTACACGTTTTTTCTGCCTGCCCCCAGGGATGCCTCCAGTTTTGTTTCTCTTTGTATCTATCTTCCACTTCTTTAAAAGTACAAATGAGAGAGGGGAATACTCACCTATCATGGAGATTTCCTCACCTCTCTTCTTGGCTCCTTTCCCGGTGTTTGACCACCCTCACAGTGAAAAAGTTTTTCCTAATAGCTCACTCCTACTCTGAATTTTACCTGTTGCAACTTGTTTCTGTTGCCTCTTGTCCTTTAGCTATGCGTCTTGGAGATGTGTCAGGCTCCATCTCTACCTTCTGATTAGGTGGTTGTAGACAGCGACAAGATTCACTGTGGATCTTTTCTTAAGATTGACCAAACCCAGCTGTCTCAGCCCCTCCCTAGATGTCCTGTGCTCCAGCCCAAAATCATCTTGGTGGCCACCACTGAGTTTGATCCAGTTTGTCACCACCTTTCTTGAACTGGCAAGCCTCAAACTGGACACAATACTCCAGACATGGAGAGAAATAACCACTTCCCTCAACCTGCTGGCCACACTCCTGTTAGCACTCAGTCCTCCCTGTAGGCGTTTCCCCTGCTCCCTCTGAACACCTTTCAGAACTGAGAAGAAAAGTGTGCTGTAAAGTAAACCATGTTTTCTTTCCTTACCAGTACCAGGATCAGAAACCAAGTTTAGGATCTTTCCAGGCTCTGAGTTGATATTGAAGCAGATGTTCCTTTGGCTCTTGGGCAGGTATATGATGAAATGTGGGTCATTGTCAACTGAAACAGAAAAGAAACAGGCGTGAGAAGCAGGCTGGTACCTGCCCTAGAGGTAAGGGACACAAGGACTGAGTCACTTTCTTCGGAGGATTTTGAAGCACTTTTTGGGACTCCTCAGAGTAGGATGAGGGCCCTTTCCACCCCTGCAGTAGCTAAGGAAGTTCTCAAATGCTTCTCACAAAAGCCCCTCAGACACTTTCTCCTCATATACTTCCCCTGTTTAAGGAAAGGACATGACATTATCGGCTTGAGGAGCGCCGTCAAGTGCAGTGAACTACTGGTTTAACTGGTCTGCTTTAACTTCTTAACTTAGCTGCGCACTAGGGTGCCATAGGCTCAACCCAGAGTTCTAGAAGCTGAGCTTTATTTCTTCATGATGGAAGCCAGCCTCCAGGTGAGACCAAGGACTCATCTGCACACCAGACAGACAGGGACACATCTTTGAGGCCTAGATCCAGGAAAGGACCTAAGGCATGGAAAACAGGACTTGGGTGACACCTCTGTTCAAAACTAATATCCAACACTCCCATGCCCAGCTGTTGCCTATTTCTAGAAGTGACACACTCCCAGGGTATCATTCTCAAACTAAGAAGCTCTCAGACACGTTACAACTCCATACCACCATACTGATATTGGGTAAAGATACATCCTGCCTACCAACTCCCCTGAGGAATACAATCCAGGACTTGTTCTCACAGTATGTTTAACACCCTGGTGGGACTGACCCCCTCTGAAAGTCACATGTTCTTTAAAATTTGCCTCAAACGAGACAAACACCTGCACCTATCACTGAAGGCAGCTGCCTCCAGTCTCGTCTTGAAGTGCAAAGCGCTGCCCAGCTCTTGCTGGTTTGGTGGTGGTTGGCATTTCCCTGTCAACATTCAGAGACATCCTGGTGCTCAGTGTTGCCTGTGGGGATAGCCAGGCCAGCTTCCATTCATTCACTGGCGTTCCTCATCTTCCGGAAGCATTTAACTCTTCCTGTGCACTAGACAAATCCTAGACCCTTGACCAGGAATGTCTTCACAGGAAACGGTAGGGTAGGCACCCTCCAAGGGGTGAAGGAGCTTTTGAATGTCTTGACTGTTTTGAATATAATGAGTCTCTTGAATATAGCCCTCAATCATTTTTCCTTATTCTCACCAACTGCTTGATCTTCCTCAACTTGATGCCAAGGCCTGTTCCGATCAGCATTTCCAGGAACAAAAAGAATTTCCAGTGCAAAAGACATGTATAAGATGGACAGGTAACTTTGCCTGGCTCACCTTCCTTTCCCAGCATTTTCTTGACTAACCAAAGGCTTAGATTAACCCTTGAGCTATGCTGAGAAGGAGTTTGACAGCTCTTTGTTTGATAGCTACGTAAATACACGCATCCGCACGCAGGCACGCTCCCAGAGTTATGGTAGTTATACTGCTTTTATAGGCAACGGTTCTCACAGCTGGGTTGTTTAAGTAGGCACTAAGCTGTGGCAAAGGCCCAAGCTTTAACAGGATCCATCAGTGATCAGTGCATTCAGAGATTTTTATCTACCACAGAACATTCATCTGTCATTTACGATGGCAGTAACTTTACATTAGCTTTGCTACTGCAGAGAAGCTGAATGTAAGCTCAGTGAGCAGCCCCAGCCTCAGGGAAGCATGCAGCAGAAGATGGGGTCGCTGGGATCCTATTAGGATCTAAAGGAGTCTCATGCTTGTAATGTAGAGCATATTTGTACAGGTTCATCTATTCAAAGTCAAAACGACTCAGTATTTTATAAAGAAAAGCTTGATCCTTAGGTGCTAGATGGATTTGCACAAAATTGACTGAGGTGGCTGTGATTTGGGATGCACATGACTGCACCCTGCTCAGACCTTCAGCAGAGGCTGTATCGAGGACCTTTCACACTGATGTCCTCTGCAACAGCAGTGAAGTGGCTTCATCGGCTAGTCACAGCAGCTGATTTATTCTCTTGTGGACTAGCCCCTAAATGAAGATACAGTTTTTACAACAATTCAGAAAACTCAGCAAGAAAAATTAGGACAACTGATAGACTCCTCCATCATTATTGGGCTTAGCATCTTGTCACAGAAGCTGAAATTCCCAAAGCGCCCAATAACTTTGGTTATATCACCTTTATTTGTTTATTAGGTGGTGAGTGTTGCTGTTTGGTGTTTCTTTGCAGAGAAATGCTGTAACTTTTACCTCTGTTTATGCTCAGAGAGGACACAGGAGGACTCCTTTGCTCAGGCATGAAGCTGACTGGTACAGCTGTGACGTTGGCCCAGGCTGGGATACCTTTGTTATTATTAGGTGCATTTGGAGTTAATCCTAGAGTACCTGTTAAATGACAGTCATAATTAGGTTTTTGTTAGTGCTGACATATTTAATAGTGCAATTTTTAAAGTAATGCAGTAGATCAGAGCCTGATGTCGTTATACCAATGTAAAGCAGGTGCAACACCATTTACAACAGACAGCTTTGTATAGTGAAGTTAGGATGGATTTACTCCAGTGTCTCCATCAGAGGAATATGACTTACCAGGGCACTTGAGCTAATCATAAGCTACTGGTGAAAAATGGAGCCTGACTTTTTAACTCTTATTCATGTGAATAGGCCCCACTTTAGCAAAGCCCCCAATGCGAGGGCGTAAGTGTTTTGCCAGATAAAAAGCTGCATTTTTAAAGTTTAGCATGCTGACTTGGGTCCTGAGTTTGGGGTGCCTGAGAAAAGGTAGGACTCTTTCTGCATGCCCTGGGGTGACCCACATACATAAAGGTTGCAAATAAGTGCAAGCATTTAAAATACCGTCCCCTAATGTGTCCCCTTCTGCTGGAGGTCTCTGCCTTTGCCATGACAGAGGCAGGAGAAAGTAACATGTGCCCTCTCTCTCCCACTTAGTTCATAAAGCAATATGATCTTAAATGATGCGTGAGACTTGGTTTGTTTTAATATGTTGGGCAGAGAACAGCAAAAGCTGAAGCAGGGCACGTGTTCCCATCTGCTGGCCCTGCTCTGAAGGGCAGTAAGGGGAAAAAGGAGCTGGGGGACAACAGCAGGACAGAAGATTGCACAGCTAGATCTTCTAAATCTCTGTCAGCATCTTCCTTCTTGAACCCCTACCTCAGACCATAGGCTGTTTTTACTCAGGCAGAGTTATTTCTATTAGCACAGTTATATGTGAAGTCGGTGCAGATAATACAGGAACTAAAAACTGGACAGAGACTTTGGAGTTTCCAGGACATATTAATTTCACAGACTATTATGCCTGAAGAAGCTCTCCCATGCGCAGTCCAGTTTTGCAATAAGTCTGTCATGATAAAAGAGCAATTAGACAATCCTTTGAAAAGTGAGTGAAAGATACAGTCTCTGTGAAGAGGCAGTGCAGCTCTGATGGGAGTTGTGAAAGGACAGACAGACAGAAAAGTCTATTTCAGATTACCCATTCCATGCCTTGTATGTACAAACTTTTTGGTACAGGCCACGTGTTGCACAATCCTAAGCACAGATTTACTTTGATATTATTTTTACAAGCTCTGCCCTCTGCTAAGGTTCAAGACTCATGTCCCACTGTCCCTGAAATCCACAGATGCCTTGACGCTGATTTCAGTGCTGTTAAGTTTTGACTATTCCATCAAACACGAAGACACAAGAACCTACATTAAAATCACTTAAATTCTCTGCATCATCTAAATCAAGGTAATTATGGTCTGAACTAGTCAGCTGGTACCATGTATAATGAATTCATTATGCATGAATGCAATACATGCTATTTCTGTGCTGAACTGTTTGGTGGTTGTGAGTTCATTACAGGATCACAGAATATCTCGAGTTGGAAGGGACCCATAAGGATCATCAAGTCTAACTCCCTGCTCCTTGCAGGACAACCTAAAACTAAACCATATGACTAGAGTGTTCTCCAGATGCTCCGTGAACTTGAGTTGTAGTATGCAGTATCCATAACAACTATTTAATTTCTCTTTGGGTCTCAGCTGCAGACTTTAAAATTGAAAAGAAGAATAAGTGAACCAAAAAATAACAATTGACAGACATAAAATCCCCATTTCATTGAGCCAGCAACAGGCCATTTTTATAGTTATCCGGGAGCATGAGCACTGAGCATGCAGGACACGCGCTTGGAGTTTCAGCAAAGTCATAATCACTTCCAGTGCGAAATGCCAGATGGATGATGTCTGTTGCTATAATGTAGGTTCTTTCTTTCCTTCACAACCATTGCAAACTCTCCCATTTATTAACAGGTTTTAAATCAGCAGACTCAGTTGGTTGAGGAGTTGATCTTTTACTTTCAGTGCTTCCATTGCATCGCACTGGCAGTGTTATCCTGACAGCAACAGTTGTGCTTTTTCAAATCACTGACTGGTGAGGGCGCAAAATAGCTGCTGTTAAGTTTCATTGGAAGCACGTGGCTGTGCAGGGATGACTTTGGATCTGCTAGACACCCACGGATGTCAACAGCTATTGCTTTGAGACTGACTCTACCATATATTGCCAGAACAAGCCAACCCCACCTCATTTGACTGGACATAAGGTTGCTGTAATGGGGACCTTGGAACATGTATTGAAGTCATGGATTTAAAGGAGAAATCCAGAAGTTTAATTAATAAGGAACTCTGTTGTTAAGACAAGTCAGATTCCATGTAGGCTTGTGGCTGATTGATAACAATCTTAGGAGGCTTCCAAGGCTTAAAAGTGGAGATAAGATACGGTTTAGTCAATTCTACAGCTTCAATGTGGGGAACTAGGCATATCTGTCCCAGTAAGAAGACGTTCAATCTGTGGCATTGTAGGCTTATTGGAAAACTCATCATTGCAAGGTTGGCACATTCAGTCCTCACTGAAGCCAATGGCTCCAAACGGCACTTGTGTAACAGGAAGCTCTCAAAGCGACTGAAGGTTTGGTCAGCTTTCACTGAAAATACAGGCTATCCTATAAGCACAAACACCCGGAGTGAACAATGAACACAGTTGTTCTTCCAACACAAGAAGAACAAAGCCAAAATGAGAGGTAGAGTAAGACAGACTGAGACACTGACCTGGGCAGCAGCCCCTTCTGGGGTCTTTGGGTTGGTCTGCCAGCATTATCTCATCCTTTTCGGCATTCTCTATCAGCATGGCTGTGAAGGGGGTAACAATATGATGGTCAAGAGACATCTGTAGGATGGTCTTGGTGATGTTCCTCTTCAAAGCTGCTGTGGGGGCTGTGTTTCTGGGTGGAAAACAAAACAGAAGGCATGGTTAGCAGTTCTACAGGGCAGCTGCCATGACAATGCCTCCACAGAGCAGTCATAGAGACAAACTGGTAGGCGTTGCAAGAAGGAAAGGCTGAGGGCCTGCGTGAATGCACTCTGCATAAGACTATTCTTGGCTTCTGTGGGCTTTGGCCTGGACTCAAAGAAGCCCAGTCCTTCTCCCGGTCAGGCTCTATAAGGCAAATCTCCCATTCATTTCATTCACTCAGGCCCACAGCCAGGTCTGTTTGACACTTACTCCTCTAATTAACTGCTTCCAAACTCTATTCCCTGATATCTGTGAGTGCTAAAAATAGGAGGTATGTGGCTGCAGATATCACCTACCTTTATTTTGATTTGTTTACCTTACCCATTTGAAACCCTGTGAGCAGCCTCATGGCTGTGGTTTCAGAGAGGACCAGATTGCTCTCAAGCTCCACTTCCCACCCATCACAGACCACATTTCTCCTCACCTCTCTGCCAGCATCTGGTTGACAGTCAGATAGGCCCACAGCTTCTTAGTGAATTCGGGATCTGCGTATTTGTCTTTCTTCATGAAGCCATCCAGTTCTTCAACATCTCGCAGGGTTTCCATGACAAGCTCTGCATTTGCCTATGCAATCAATGACAGATAAAGATAATGGAGGGTGAGCCAGGAGAATGCAGTGACTTTGAGTTCCCCTCTTGGCATGGCTGGCATTAAGGACCCGCTCTGGCTCTGCCCATGGTCACTGCTAGATCAGAAAGTCCCATCACTGTTGGCCTGACTGCCATGAGGAGGGGAGCTGTAGCAAGAGGGTCTTCTGTTAAAGACACTTTTAGTGACAGTGGAGTAAAACAGGTAAAGGAGCTGTCAGCAGTAGCCAAAGAGGGTGCTACCACAGGACAAGAAAAAGAGGCTTTTTCACATCCAATTCCTACTGAGGAACAGGAACAAAACTCTGGTTTCTCCCACAGACCCTTGGACTGCACTGTGTTTTGGCAGGAAAGAATATTGAACGTGTTTGATTTTTCCAGCAGATAACAAATGGCAACTCCTAAGCCCTGAAAGGGTACAGATATTTCAGTTCCTCTTCAGAAAGAAGGATCTGGATGTAGTATTCCCACCCCAGCCCACTCTACCTGGAAGAGCAGCCCTGAAACATGGGGAAAGTCTCATCACACATGCCACAAAGCAGGGCATAAAAGGACAGTGCTAGGACTTGACACACTGTAGACCCACCAGCCTGAACTCTCCAACAGTGGGAGGTTCAGCCATGAAAGGAGCTACCTTAGGGGATCACCACTGCACCTTTGCAAAGCATGAAGGAGGACTCCATAGTCTTAGTCTGGTTTGTAATTGAATTTTGTATGGTACATTTATTAGAAGGAAGTTCCTCTGGGAGGCTGCAGGATGCAGGTAGTGACTATTTGTGGCTGTACTTGAAGCTATTGTGAAACATCGTTGGACAAACCCCCCATGAGTTTCCCCACACTCCCACCCAGAACCCAAGTGGACAAAACACTCTGCTGGCAATAACCTCTAGCAAGGAGACTGTGCACACGAGCGAAGGAACCAGCCCGAACCCCAGGAGCAGGTATCCTAGGGACACCTTCACTCACTGCTGTCGCTGTGACGATGCTTTCCAAGTGCTGCAGGTTTTCCGTGTCGACCTTCCCAGCCACTACTATCTCCGAGCCACCAAAATAGTTGTGGAAGCTGCTCTGAGTGACGTCTGACACTGACTCCTGGGGGTAGTTGAACTGAATCTTCTTCAAGAGCGGAGTGGAGACCTGGTTGTAGAAGTTCTGAGATGGAAGGAGACAGAGAAGTGAGCCTGTTGTACCTGAAGCAACCCTCCCACATGCGCCACTCTTACTGAAAGGACAGCAGGTGACAAAACCTGGAGCCCCAATGGGCAAGTGGCACTTTCCTTGTCCCAGAGAATGCAGACACCTTTATACTTAGACCTTAGTACACTTGTAAGAGGGTACAGCAAGAAGGTCTGGCCCAAGTCTTGTGGAAGTCAAAGGATGGTCAGAAGCCCATGGGCTGTGTTCTTCCTAGACCTAAAAGGCTTGAACACAGGTGTACATGAGCCTGAATCTATTATCAGGTTGGTCAGCTCTTGGCCACTGTGTTAGACACACAGCTGCGTCCCACCTAATTCTTGCCAAAAACTAGACCAATATCTCACTTGTATTCGCTTCTGTGCCGTAGACTGTCTACCCTTTTCTGACCCTATTGTACCTGGCTGATGTGAACTGGGATGTGTGCACGGCTGTGTTTAGCATATGGGACCAGAGAGGGAAAACAGGTGCCCACACAGTGCTATGGGTGGAGGCCGTCTCATACCGAGGGGCTGCACCCTCAGAGCTGCTCTGTTTGGCAGAACGCCATGTAGTGTGTCCTGGCACACCTGTGTGTGTCCTGGCACACCTGTGTTGGGACAGAAGCAGCATGAGAAGCCTGCATAGGTGCTGAAACCAGTGAATAGAAACAGAATAAGGATGTAAGATTTTGTTCATCAGCAACTGCTGCTCGCAGATTTGGAGCCATAGCTTCCTAGAACTGAACTTTTTCTTACACTGGCAAACTTTGGATTAGCATTTAGCATTTATATCTAGGCCTTTTGTTAGTGCTGAAGTGGTCTGAGGTAAAATCCAGGCCTTAATTTTAATTCAGAAAATCTTTTTTATGGTTAGAACTGTTTTATAGAATATAAATCCTACACAAAGCAGTAAAGTATGTATTATAGATACCACAAAAACTGTAACTAGGAGCACTTAAGCTGATGCATGATGGTCATCTTGCAGGAGTTTCCAGAAGAAACAATGCTTTTTGTGACTTCCCCTATGAACCCACAGTAACTCTACTTTTGCTAGTGGAGTTACCCAGCTCCGCAGCTGCGGACAGAACTGGGCCCTCAGTTTCAGAGGCAATGGGCCAGAAACGCACCTTCATTTGGGCAGAAGTCTCCTGATTTCCAAAGATCCTCTGGGCCATGCCACGGTTGTCGGTTGCGATTCTCTGCAGGAAATCGTAATCTACATCAAACCCAATCCCGAGGCAGAAAAGAGAGAATTCGTCCTTGATGCTCTGCTTCATGTTCTTCTGGATCGTCGTCAGCTTTAGCTCACCTTGGAGACACACAAAGGGTGACATCCATCTGAGCAACGCAGGAAGTCTCCAGCAAGGTAAGTGCATTCATGCTCTTCCCGAGTCTCTGGCTCTCTCTTAATATAAGGGAAATCTAGACAACTAGCTCAGATGCCAAATCTCCATTTTCAGTGCCTACAGTGACATTTGAGCTTCTCCTGGATGGAGATTAACAAATTGTTTCCACTGAAGACAAGTCCTTTGAACTCTTTTTTTGGTACCTGATGCATATTCTTTGCATATTCAATGCTCTCATTAACTTCCTGGGGAGTTTGTAACACATTTAGACTTCTCCCAGAATTACTTCTTCAAGCTCTTTGCAGACTAAGACATCTCCACAAAGGTTTTACTTTGTTTATTGTACTTAAGATGTTCTTTGCCACCATTGGGACTGACTTTTTTTTCAGACTTATTTTTAATGGCAGCCTCTTCCGGGCTGGCATCTTACAGTAAGTGATTGCTTTTGACCTGTACCAAATCCAACCCAAATTAATTTGCTTTCTACTTTATTTTCCTGATTTTGGTGTTACACTTGGGACTGCATAGATCTGTGTGGGCTAAGGTCATTGGAAGAAGAAATTTTTTCTAAGGTTGTTGTGATTACCTCTCCTACAGGACTTGTGCATCTCTGTAATTGCAAGAAGTACATAACTTGCATAACATAATCTGCTCATTTTTTGAAAGCTTCTGTGCAAAGCCCCATGGTACCTATAGCACTTGGCAAAACAGCAGCACAGGCATTGGAAGAAAGGGGAACAGAATTTTTTTAACTTACTGTCAAAGTGTCTACGTGTTGCATGCTTTTCTCAGGCTAATCCCACCGGCCTTTCTTCTCACCTAAACTAGGATCCTTACCTACTGTCGGGTCTCCATCAGACACCAATACGATCATGGAGACTGAGTTAGGGTCCAACATGCCTAAGTTTTGGGCTTCGTTCAGGATGAATGTGGCTCGGAGAAGAGCTTCATTGATATTTGTGCCTGTCAAAGACACAATGAAGAAAACAAGTTTGATTCTTGTCGAGTCTCTTGTTGAATCCTGATCAGTTCTGAAGATTCTAGTGGAATTAATCAGCATGGACAAGACCCAGGATCAAGGCAGTGAAACACCTCCTCTGTGATGCTTACGGTAGCACTCTGGTTCCCTAAAGAAATAGAAGGTGAAATGTGTTGTATTTGGGTCATTGTGTTAAATAGACCTCTATTTTTCTCTTTTTTACTGAAATCAACAGAATCAGTAAAGATCGACATCTCTGTAAGTGGAAATAGCCTGCAATCCATCTGCTCCTGAATTTGTTCACCAGCATGTTACTTTTTTCGTACCGTGATGTTGAAATATATGAATACATATTTATATGAATTTATACACATTTGTATACACACACATATGTGTTTTGCACTAAGTTCCATTAAGAGACCAGATGCTGATACCCTTTTTCATCCCAAGCTGTCACCTCCACCTGCCCCCCTCCATCCCCCCTCACTAATTCCAGTGGGACCATTTGTGGTGTTGGGAATTATTTGCTGTGGGGAGAAGTAGTGGGTTTGCAGGAAGATGATTGAATGAGAGAAGGAGAAACTTTCTTTTCTGGCAGCAGCCAGAAACAGCTAGCCTTGGATATCTTGATTGGAAAAGAAGAGGTGCATGTTTACTGACCCTACCTAAAGGTTTGGCATGTGGCACAGAAGGGACTGAGTAAGGAATTAGTATGAGGGGAACAGGAGTAGGAAGGCTGAGCAGTCAGAAAACAGGTATTTTGTTTGTCAAGAAAGAAAAAACATTAGTGGCTCTAGAGACAGGATAATAAAATGCTGCATTGCAAACTGGCTTTGCTGGATGGGAGCAGGTCTCAGCTTGTCTGTCAGTTCTTTTGGGGTACAAAGTCAGGCTTGGGAGGCACTCATATACCCAACATGGGTTCCTATTCCCAGCACACTGATGATCTCAGATAAGTCTATAACTTCATGTTGATCCTACCTTATGTGTTGCCAGTGAAAGTTTCTGGGAATGAAGGTGCCACAGCACCGGCAGGCTCTGATTTTAGGGAGAGCCTCTACACACTATTGGTGTACCAATAACTGGATAACTAAACCAGAATTGCACTTCAGAGAGCGATAGATTAAAATGATCATGAGCCCTTTCTGTACAAGTAGCTCGAGCACTAACAAATGAAGCATCCGAAGTGCTGTAAAGCTGACAAAGGCAACAGTCCTTGTTTATCAGACAGGGAATGAAGGCACAAAAATGATGAAAAGTTTGTCCCGGCTGGCATTTAGGAGGTCATGGTGTAGTCTACAATTTACCGCCAGTGGAGACCCTGGAGTTGGTCTGCTTATGATCTGCTTTACAAAGGCATGAGGCGGCCTTGGTCTTTCAAGGATATTTGGCATCTGTGAGGCTGGAGGTAGGACCTATAGATTAAAGGCAGCTGTTCTATGGTCTATGTTCTATCTGTCGTAGCTTATTCTGTAGAAGGAAATGCCATCCCATCCCCTAACACAATAAACTGGAATCCCTGCTCTCCTTTACCCCCAGGGCATGCTTCTCCCATCTTGGGAATCAGACTTTTTGCTAGGAATACTCTGCCAATCTGAAGGTTGTCTGGGGTACCCGTTCCTGTGATACCTAACTTCCATGAGCACCTTGCAATCAAAACCTCATACCCCCATTGGGATGGATTGTCTGGATGTACTTCTTAGCATCTTCAACCTGCGCTGGGGTGGCTGAGACTAGATTATCTCTCCAGCATCGGACATTGTGGTTGAAGTCGATAAGGGAGAACTGATCAGCAGCACGGAGCTCGCTCAATATTGCCTTCATGGCCTCGATGGTCTGAGAAGAAGAAATTTAAAAGAAGACGAGTTTATGCTTCCTGTTGCTGAAAGCACCTTCTTAACTTGTGACTACAAGCAAACAGATGCCTCTGATGAATAAGAACATGAGCACTGGAATCCAAAATAGCATCTGCTATCCAAATCTCTCCTTTTTTGCACTTCTTGCATAAAGTTGAACTTTTCTCCAAAGAAACACAGAAAAAATGCAATTAGCAAGAACAAACCCCTGTGACTCAACCCATCCTTGCTTAACTCCTGCTAACACAGGGTGAGGTGAGAGAGAGAAGCAGTTTGTGAGACATTGTGGTTCAGGAGAGAGGAATTGCTCGTATCAGCTCAGGAGACTTGGCTCCGTCTGCAGTGCTGCCATTTCAGGTTGGGTAACATCTGTTTGAAGATGTGTGATTTAAACAAGTGACAATTAGCCCGTATCCCAGTTTCGCAGCATTGATTTCCCCAAGGAAGCAATCTACCAAACATTAGTATTGTGCTCCGAAGCAAATCCAAATATACCTACATCATCCCTGACTACTGTTTCTCTAGCCAGTTCTTAAAAACCTTCGTGACACATGATATATAATCTCCTGAACTCCCTCCCAGCACTATAAAGTTTTTCCTAATATCCAATATAAATCTCTCCTGCTGTAAATCCATCTGATTCCATCTTATTCTACCCTGGGTGGGCATGAATGCCAGTTGATGAGTTTCCCTTTTAGAACAACTGTTCGCATATTTGGAGGCTGATTATATGTCTCCAAGTCTTTTCTTTTACAAGCTAAAACATCCTATTGTTTGCATTTCCTCCCCCCATGGGTTATGTTGTCTAAACAATTCTTACTGCTCTTCAGTGGGCTGTCAACAATTCGTCCACAACTTTTTGAAAGCAGGGATGTAGTATCCCCACTGAGACTTTCTCAGGATTCAGTAAAGGAGATTACAGAACGAGGGGGTCAGAGCCTTTGAAAAATGTTTTGTGATCTGTCAATTAAAATTTTAATTTAGTATTCTGATGGCATCACCTCTTCCTTACAACATGGAAGGAGCATTGCAAATAAAGAGTAAAATCATGAAGATTTTGATTCACCAAATATTCTCTGAATTCAGTGAGACTTTCGACGGAGTAAAGTGTAAAGAACTTAGCTGGTAATTTTGAGTGACAGTCTGCTACAGAATTGTGTGGTGAGGCACATGGGAAAAGTTGGCAGGAGGTTCATTTTGCAATAGAGGTCAAACACTTACTTGCTTCATTTTCAGTCCCCACATCGAGCCACTGACATCTATAACAAATAAAATGTTTTTGGGCAGAGGATCAAGATTTTCCGGAGCAAAGAAGTGAATAAAATAGCCATTAAAAATCTGCAAAATAAAATAAAAAAATTCCCAGTGAAGCCAGCTATAGTAGAGATGTCAGAAAAGACAAGACAGTAACAGAGCAGAAAAGGTTATTCTTCTTTATGGGCCAAATCTAACTTTCAGCTCTGCACCTCTCTGTATTTGTAGCCTTACACCACTTATACTCTGTAGTCTTTACTTTTTATCAAGGAAAGCAGAGCCTGGTTCTCAGACAACTGCCATGCACTAGCATAGGGAAGAATGAAAAACGTTTTAAAAAAGACTGTTCTGTCCGTAATAATTCAACCTCATAACTCTGCTTCATGTTAACATAAAAATAGTGATGTTCTGGTTGTCTCCTTGTGATATATTGGTACAACTTCCAATGACGCTGTCCTCTGATTCAGCATTAAATCACCAGAGTGCTGCTAGGTATAAAAGACATCATTGGCTTGCGAACAAGACAGGAATCTGCTCCTGACTATATGTAGGACCATGTCTTAGTCATAAATTAAGTAAATCCATTCTGCCCACTTAAAATCTCTCTGTTCTTTCAATTGGATACAGAGCTTTTTCTCATGCTTATTCTCCTGAACGATGAAGTTTAGCACAGTTTGCTTAAGGATAGCAATTCTTGAATTCACACATCTCCTGTCCTGGTAAACCAGCAACACTTACTTCCAATTCTCCACCTGTGGTTTCTCTGTTCACATCATATTGCACCACAAAATTTCCATCTACTGCTGTGGATGAGCACGTGGGGCATTTTCGTTGCTGAGCCATCGTTGGCTTGAAAGAAATATGAGCCTTGAAATGAGAAGTGATCATCAGTGAGTCAGATGTTGTGTGAAAGGTGGATCATTGAAACAAAAAGAGTTCATCTATTCATCTTACTTCTCCAAATGCTTTTCTTCTTTCTTTATTTGTACTCTTAGTTCAAGCCAAAAATGGACTTTGTCACTTCAAAAGAAAAACAGCACTAAGGTTTGCCTGGATATGCTGATTCAGTAGTAGCAACCGTGACACAAATAAGATGACCCATCTACAGCACCAAATAGTTCAATTAGAGCTGTGCAAACCATTTCGAGTAAGTAGCATGTTGGCTTATTTAACATTTTCCTATTTGAAACTATCCATAATTTTATCAACATTTTTAATGGCTTTTTAATTGATTTTTTCCCATACAAATGAGAGATTGTAATTTGTCTGTAAATTGAGTACTAGGAATCACTTTCATTAGTCACATGATTGGTTATGCAGACTTTATGACATTATTTCTCTGCTTTGACTGGATAACTTGAAATTTCCTGAGAAGATAAGACATAACATATATAGCCACACACTACCTCTGAAATAATTTGCTAAACTAGGAATGTGGGTGAATGAGACATAAAGTTGAGCCTGGATATCAAGAAACAATACTGCCTGATATATTATTACAGTAGCATGGACAGCCTTTTTGGGCCTGATTCACATAACCTTTATTAGGTGTCTATGTAAGAGTAAGAAGAGTTGTACCCTCCCAGAGTCACTGCTTGAGGGAGTTAAGTTTCTTGAGAAAAACTTCTCTACTGTTGGAGGGTTCACTTATATACAAGAGCTATGCTGGAGAAAGCTAGGGTAAGAATATCAAGGAAAAGAGCTGTCCTAAAATAAGTCCCTATGGAGATGTTCTCAGTTGAAACTGAGGCTGCGGAGTTATTCCAGAATGGTTATTCCACTTGATATTTATCACCTACCTTTTTCACATCCAGCAATCCCAGTGCATTGCTCTTTCAGAATTGCACATGAAAAGCCTTGCGAAAGATGGACAGACTACACACTATTTCTATACTGCTGTCACTGTAGCATTTGAGCATCCTGTACATACATTTAGGTATCAGTAATGAAGACACTATATTTTTTTGCCATATTTTTGCATGCTTCCAGCAGGTATGAATGAATGTCATGACTGCTTAGGAACAAGTGTGAAAACTGAAGTTTTCATGCTACTTCCAGTCTGTGAGTGTTACCTTTTTCTCTCCCTTGGAGATGGTGGTGATTCCATCAAAATGATCTCCGAGTGAATTAGGAACATGCACGTAGCGAAGTCCCTGTGGCTCAATAATGCGGACATCCACCTAAAAGCAGGAAGGGAGGACACTAGTATGAAGCAGTGCCAGTGTTGTACCAGGATCTCATGAACCCTCCATAGGCAAACTCCAGCAGGGGGTTGGGGTGCTCTTGAGAATGCTCCTGCAGGGCTAGTCTCATTTGTGGTGGGGATGCATGCAATGCTGAAAATAGGCCACAATGGAAAGACAAAAAAAGTGTGTCCAAAGAATAGAAAAAGCTTGGTGGAAATGTTCATTCTTCTTCTCTCTCCCACCCTGTGGGGCAAGCGGTGAGATAGAAGCCAAGGGTGATAGCACTGTTTATGCTGAAAGCATGAAAGAAGCATGAAGTGACTCTGCCTAAGTGTTGCTTTGGGTTAGGAGACCAGGAGGATGATGAGTTCTCACACTCAGTGATGAGTTCTCTTCCTCTCTAGTCATGCTATTGACAGGACAGAGAATATTTTCCCTTTTGTTTGGATGGCCAAGGTGAATAAAGGTTTTATCCTGTCAGCCTGAGATAAAGGCTTTTTCTGGTTGTATTTCTGAACAGTTAGTGAGACTACTAGGAGACAGGACATGGTGTCCTTTTCAGTAAGATTAACTTAGGCCTTCGGACAGCTTGAAGCAGATCACAGCCTGCACCAAGGAAATGTGAGCAGCAAACTTTCATATACAGCTTGTGCTGAAGCCATGGAAAGCTGAAGAAGACATTTATGATACAGGAACATGAGAATGGCCAGATGGAAATGTCCAGCTAGCCATGTATCCTGTGTCTGTTGATGGACGACAGAGGACATGTTTGGATGTGTGTAAGAAAGAGGGTAAGAATAAGACAAATCATCTTTTGGCAGCCAGTTGTGGAGGGACTGTCATTCAGAGAACATCTGCTCTCATAGGACGCTATCTCATGAAGTTGGGATTATTGTGAAAAGCACTGTTCCCAATAAATAGCAAATATTGTTTGTTTTCCTTCAGTCAAAGCAAGTTTACACAACGGTATATATAGGCCAAAGATTGTTTGCCCAAGTGGTTCTGACACGAGTCAGTCACGATTCAGGAGATGCCCAATTGTGTTAGTACGAGAGGAGGCAGGACACATTTGCTCCTCACTCATGTAGCTACATAGCTCCTGGTTTGAAGTATCTCATGCTGGTCTGCACAGTGACCTTGAGGCTATTTGTACCGAGCTCATATAAAAGGAAGGAGCTGTAGATGAAGTGTCTTGCTGTGGAGCTCACAGGAACCTTGGCTGCTTTCCCAATGAGGGTTCACCTGTGGAGTGCTGCCTACACACACCAGCTCTACTTTACCTCCATGTGCTTTGCCAAGCGTCCTGGCTTCACAGAGATGATGTGCTCGTAGGAGCTCAGTTTCCTTCGAATCATTTCGTGGTAGTGAAGTTCAAACTGGATCCTCGTCCCTGGGGGCACATTCACTTCGGTTTTGAAGTTTTCCATATCCAAGGCATTGCTCCTGAAAAGTCAGCTGTGGGGTTATTTTGAGAAAATACAAGGAGAAAGAGAGCTTCTCTGCATTTTGGTTTAGAGTTATGCATTTGCTGGGTCTGATTCTAGCCGTGGCCTATACCAAGGAACTGCAGTTGTCTGTTAGCACAGTATGTTTTATCAAGCCGAAAGCAGAAAAACAAGTTAAGTCCTTGACAATTAAATATCAGAGTTGCTGTAAGTAAGCAACCCATTTTCCTTCCCAGGGTTACCCACCTCATCTATCTCCTCCTGGGGTGGGTCACCTCAGTGCTCCTATGAATAAATTCAGTACAATATCCATATGCCAAAGTCTTTATACCTTACTATTCCAGCAGCTTTGCCTTTGGCTTTTGCTTGAGAGTACATTTTTCTGGCTTCAGATTTTTCCCGAATTTTGCTGGTAAATGTTATACCATTGACATCCCTAGGAGAGAGAAGCACAGTCAGTTTGCAAAAGAAACAACTTTACAATCGACGACTGTTTCTTCACTTTAGAAAAACATCAGTGAAATCTAATCTGGTGGGAAACGAAATAATAAGGCTCTTGTTTAACACCGAAGTAATGAAGTCTGGTTTCCAATAGCTCTGTATCTTTTTCCCTACCTGCTTTTTTATTTCAAGTAGGAACATGGATCAGGACATGTCTCCTGACCAGCAAGCTGGTTGCTGCCTCTCTGAATGGCTACTGAACGAGGCTAGTTTCTTTCTGTTCAGCGAGGGCTCTAATTTGGGTCTCTCTCTCTCTCCTTTGATCTGGTGCCAACTTGCACAAGACAGGTAGGAGCTTAGTCTATTTGAGACTTCTGTCCTTTTGTCATATTTTGTTGATGTTGGCCAATGGCCCAATAATTATTGGAGAGGAAGCGATGGACAGATAGACAGTATGATGACATAAGCCTTTTTTCTTTGAGAAAGCCTGTTAAAATTACACTGAAGCTGGAAAATAATAAGAGATGTTTTGCTTTTATGACTACTTCCCTCCCACCATATTCTGCCACCACACAGAACCCTGACAGAGCACAAGGCTGATACCTGCCCACTACTTACATAGTAAAGTTGTCAATAAAAGCTCCTTTGGGGACTTGTACATCAAACACTATGTGCTGGGACCTTTTTGCATTATTCACCATTTTGGCTTGGATCATTGTGTTGGCCAGCCGTGACGTTATAGTGGATTGAACTTTGTAGCTGTAAAGACCTATCTTGTCATCGTCCTCCACCTGTAATTGACAGAATTACTCTATAAATTTGGGACATAGCTAGAAAATGTTCCCTAGAGCAATATCAACCCCTTCTATAATCTCAGTGCCTTTTTTTCAACTGCTGTCCATTACAATATGGCAGCCAGATTGGATATGAACTCAAATTCAAGACACCTCCATATTTTACCTGGCAAATGTGGCAGGATACTCATGTGAATATAGTTCATTACAACATTTCAGCTGAAAGGGGGACTTTATTAAGCTGGAATGCTTTCCTTGCTTTTGACCATGCAACCAGTCCTTGGAATGACTCTGTTGGTGCAATCCAGCATAGAAGGGAACACGGTAGTCCTCGACATTATATACTGAGGAGGAGAGAGCTTACATTTTCAATAAAGGTCCTGAATAAAGGAGACCTGAAGCACTGGTTACTGACCTAGTCTTGTAAATGGTTAAACCATGGCAGTGGGAGAACAGTATTAAACTGATATATTAAGATTTTGCCTTTGTCTAATCACTTTTGTTGCTTATTTCTTCATCTTTACCATACCCTTCTCCCTCCAAGAGCAGTTGTATGAACAGTATTGTGCAAACAGTGCTCTGTTTAAAGAAAATAGGTTAATATCCAACCAGCAGTAAAAACAAGGAACTGAACAAATAAAAGGATTGATTTCCAAAAAATGGTTAACTAGAAAATCACTTTGTTCAGTATTATTTTCCACAGAGGAAGAAAAAAACTCACCAGATCTCCAACATACCCCCAGTCAGAGGTGCTTCGCTGGAAAAGAAAAATATGGAGAACGTATTTCAGCAAAGCTAAGAA
This sequence comes from Pygoscelis adeliae, assembly GCF_000699105.1. Taxonomy (NCBI): domain Eukaryota; kingdom Metazoa; phylum Chordata; class Aves; order Sphenisciformes; family Spheniscidae; genus Pygoscelis; species Pygoscelis adeliae. The sequence continues at coordinate 21,167 of NW_008825160.1, forward strand.
CACAGATTGTGGCTGTTTCAAGACAGGGTTCAGACAGTGGTAACCTCTAAAAGCTGCTTTCCCAGATGACCAGAGTAGGTTTGAGACCTAAGACTTAGTGTGCCTATTCCTTTTGTCTTATTTTTATGTATTTATACACAGGATGTTGGAGCATGTGATCTCCCAGTTGTGACTTAGAGGCTATCAAAAACAGAAGGACAGCTTGCTTCCTCTGTCTTTATTTTTTTATAGAAAACATTCTCTTCTAGAACAAAAACATTCTTCCTGAAAGCAAAATGTGCTGGCAAAAAGTCATACGCAGAAACCCTAGCTTTTAACACAAAAAATCTCTTTTTTTTTCCTAGGAAAAGTGGAAAAACCTCAAAATCCAGACCTTTTTATCTCATTTTGTTTTCATTTACATTATAGAATATATATTTATATTATTGTATTATACGCAATATGTATGTATACAAAAACCTATTGCATAATTGATATTACATTTATATACTTATATATATGTAAAGTTAGTTATGTATGCACTGCTTAGAAGAGCTCAAACTGTTCATTAATGGTGGTTTTTCCCCGCCGTATTAGTATTTCCATTTGGAAATTTCTATGAGGAGGTGGTGACATCTTGTGGCCATTTGAATCATGCTGTTTAATTCCCTAAAACTTAAACCCACATGAGTAACCCGGGATGGGATTTGGCTCACCTAGTTCTAGGGGGTCATGCAACTGTTTAATGCAGCTATCTGGTGTTATCATCACAACTAGGCAAACTTAGCTCTTTACAGTCAATGGAGTGATCCCTTTCATCTGAAAATAGATACTCCCCTTTCGTTGAACGAGTCCTGCCCTAAACCATGCTGATCGTATTGATTAGAGGTGTGGGTATCCAGTGCCGCTGGCGGTGCCCAAGGGTACCACCCTGGTCTTCAGCTGAGGCTCCAGGAGGTCACGAGGCTCCAGTAGGTCTTGAGTGATATCTGACAGCCAGTAAGATGTCTTGGACACTGCTAGATCTGTACATGTAGGCAACGGAACTGAGCCATTCAACTCCACTGATGATGAGCAGGAACTTAGGGAGACTAGTTCAGATACTGATGGCTAAATTATAAAAATGTACCAACGCATACCAATCTCATCTCAGGTTTCAGTAGCACTTGAATCCAAGAGGACCCAAAACCACAGAAGATGCTCACGAAAACTGCTAGTCACATAGTGCATATAAGTCTTGCTATACAGTTACTAAGTTCATTTGAAGCGAATTAATATACTGTTACTAGGAAAACCTTGGGCTGCATAAGAGATGATACATGTCATAGCAAGATCGGTTTAATGAGATGATTTTTAAGGATCCTTCAAAGCCAGATAGAGAAACTGCAGGATTTCCACCTGCCTGAGAACAAATGTGGGGTATTATTTACTAGCTGTACAGGCTCCACCTGAAACATTCAGACTGGGATTTCAGGATCTGGAAGTTTATGGCTTTCTAGAGACCCTCTGCAAAGCCTGATGGACTGATCCTTGCTCAGTCCATCCTGACACCCCACAAACATCACTGTACAGTGAACCGGACCCTTCACATCTGATAAAGAACCAGAGCATGAAGAATGACTGTTGTCCCCACACATACCCTTGGCATAGGAAACATTACCAGAATGAATAAAAATTAAGACTAAACCAAGCTTAACTGAAGCAAATTTAATTTTTAAAAGATGAAGACCAATACCTTAGCACAGAGGGGATTTGTTTTATTGTGATACTTTTCTGGTTCTCAGAAAAGCTTAGGGTTCTAAGCTTTCAAGATGTCCCGGTTTCCCTCTTGTTTGTTTTTGTGAGGGTGGAGAGGAGGGAGGCGCTGATGGAGACATGAGCTTGTCACTTGCACATGTAGTGACTTCCACGGCTGTTGTTAGAGATCAGACATGGGGTGGGCCAACCATTCCCCTAGGATCTCAAAGGTTGCAGAGGGCAGCCACTCCAAAAGGCCAGGAGGACAGAGCTGTAGGTGAATATACTTCAGGTTTGAGCACTGATGTGGTCACTGAGAACATGGGCTTTGTAGGGACTTCTGTGGCACATGATACTTGTGCTATTTCTGTCGTGAGGATTCATGGCTGATCCTTGCCTTTAAACCACATCCAGGTCTGCTGATGATGGCACTGCGTAGAAACAGTATCTTGTGCCATATCTAATGTGTAGTAAATTGTTAATTAAGGTGGAGACAACAAGTGCCTCAGGAACTGTTTTAAGGATCTGGTCTTGACAGATGCTGGGCACTATCTTCAGGTACTGAGACCGTCTTCTCCTGACATCTGTGCAGGCTGATATTTAGCCCTCCATAATGATCTTTGTTCAAATCACTGTGCATGAATGTTGCAGCTACTATGCAGTCTACCATCAAGAAAACATTGGGTACTTCAAGCTAACTTTTATCCAGGGCTGCTGGCCCTGACTCCTCCTGTCCTGTCCGTGGAGGAAGAAGCCATGGTGTCTGAGGGAGGAACGTATTACAAGAGGTAATGCATTACAAGAGATTGCAGTTTTTACGTCATCTATCGGATGCCTAACTTACTATTGCTTTCAAGTTGCAGTCCACAGGCTACTTCTGAGGTGTGACTTAGTAAAACAAGGAAAGCAGATTCAGAGATGTTATACTGCATTCAAAGGAAATTACTTTTCTACTGGGGCATGAAAAAGGTTGAAAAGCAGATGCCCAGCATGAGAAACTACAGAGAAGATGCGATCTACCTGGCGTGTCCTCCCAGTTCTTTGAGGTGCTGTTTCCTCATAGATTCACTTGTTTTCATGTGCATCATTTCCTAAGCAGGTTTTAACACACTGCAGTTTCATTGCAGACTCTTCAGGCTCCTTTTGGGGATCATGACCCTTACTGTGAGGTGCAAGAAGAGCAATTTCAAACCTAAGGCTTGGCAGAGTTTGTCTTCACAGTGCTGCAGATGGATCCTGGTCTCTCTGGTTGCATTTATACCCTGGGAGCTGGGGGGGCTCTCCAACCAGCTGATTCCACCCTCTCTCTCCTTCCATATTTCCTTCCTGGGCTGGTTCTCATGGAAAGGAAACCGGGCTGGCAGAGCAGTAAGGAAATAGGTGTGATCTCACCTGGCTCTGGACAGCCAGAGATCAGGACCAAGACTGGAGGACATGCTTGTTTTCATGTGCGTCATTTCCTAAGCAGGTTTTAACACACTGCAATTTCATTGCAGACTCTTCAGGCTCCTTTTGGGGATCATGACCCTTACTGTGAGGTGCAAGAAGAGCAATTTCAAACCTAAGGCTTGGCAGAGTTTGTCTTCACAGTGGATCCTGGTCTCTCTGGTTGCATTTATACCCTGGGAGCTGGGGGGGCTCTCCAACCAGCTGATTCCACCCTCTCTCTCCTTCCATATTTCCTTCCTGGGCTGGTTCTCATGGAAAGGAAACCGGGCTGGCAGAGCAGTAAGGAAATAGGTGTGATCTCACCTGGCTCTGGACAGCCAGAGATCAGGACCAAGACTGGAGGACATGCTACAGAACATCCTGCCTCACAGTCTAGACGCAAGCTCTGTTATCTATCTCCAAAACAGAGATAACGGCAGTGCACCATCACATAGAGGTTCACAAGGTTACCTGCATTCCAGCCCATGGGGCGCTCTGTTTCTGTGGTCACGAGGACCATTCACATACCTGAGACACTGTATTTTTGGAATTACTCAGGAGCAAATATTTTTCACCAGAATACCTGATCTGGACCTAGAAAACAATTCTTTCTATTTAGAGCTAATCAGTAGAGTCTGCAGAGGAGTTCTGTCATCTTGTTGCCAATGGGCTAGTGACCTCACTGTAGAAAAACACAGTGCTAAAACAGTAATTTGGAAGACAGCTTCCCTCTAGTCATTAACAGTAAATAACTGTGTGCCTGCTGTTGGCCAAGAGCTACTGTCTCAAGATGTTTCACGTAGTTCAGTTTAATCTCATTTATTAATATTTTATTGTGACTCAACTAACATAAGGTTAGCTCATCCTATAGCTGAGATCTTAGTTCTACTGGTTTGCAAAAACTCATTTGATAGGTAAAGGACAGGAAATAATATATAGGAATATAAGGAATAACTGGTATAATGAAACCACCAGTAGAACTGCAAATTACTGCATGCATATGTTTATACCACTATGTGTCCGGAAAGTTGGGGAACAGAGGCAACATAATACATATGGCACTAATACAGACATGTTGGAAAGAAATGATGACCTGAAGGAGTGCAGCTAGAGAGGACTTCTGCGTAGATCATGATGAAATTATTTAAATACTCGTCTGGCAAATGTGAGCTGGCTTGATTCATATTTGTGCTAAAATCTTCCATTTTTCTGGCAGGGTAATGGGGGCTTTAGGTGTCAATAAGTTACATTTACACTCTGTGTGAGGCCCTTTTCGAAAAGCCTTACGATAAAGAATAATCATGTTTGCCTGTGCTTAACTTCAAAGATGCTGGGAAATCCAACTTTACTCAAGACAATCTTTTGTTTTCACTATACTGAACAAACTCAAGAAGGGCAGCACCAGAGCTTTGGTGGAGGACAAGGTCCACTCCGATCACCATTTCTGTCATTCAGTGTAATAAAAGTTAATACTTTCAAACAACTGATTTCATTATTATTATCGTTAATTACTACCGTGTAAAACACAAGAAAACTCCTGCAATGCTGTTTTAAATGTTTCTGTTTCAAAAGCCGACAGAATACAATAATCTACAACCCATCAGCATGCTGGAAGCAAATTTTCTTCCCTGGTCTCAGACTCCACCAGCTCATTACCATGTGACACCGTGCTGCACTCTTTTGGCCTGAGTTAAATATGAATGGATGGACTACCTGCAGTACTGAAAGGTTTCAGCCTACATTGCCAGTGTCTGAAGTCCTTTTCCATTTTCTCATGGAAAAGCCCCAGCAGTATCAATGGGATTTTTCCGACACATGAAGTTAGACAAGTATCTCCATTGTTTATCATCTGTATTATGTTCCTTAGGAGCTCAGATATGGAACAAAACCTTGTTATGCTAGGTACTGCATAAACGATAGCAGCAGTTCTTATCCCAACAAGAGATATGGAGGTCTCAGTGCATATAAGCACCTGCTGGTCCCACCTGATTGCACACTCACAATCCTTGACATGGAATAGGCTGCCTGGAGAGAGCTCCCAGGCATTCTCGCTTCCCTTTTTTTAAAGCATTTCTGGGTACTGTACCTGGTACCTGCCATTTCTCGTCTTGGAGCTTGAAGGAAATCCCTCAATTTCTAGGTCAATCAGGTTTTCCACTTCCTAGAGGAGAAAGAGGAAGAAAGAAAGAGCTGTTGCTGCTGCCTTACTGTTTATCACTTGATTTATTATTGATTAACACTCTAATAGAGTTCCAAAGGGAATTTATCTCCCCTTGGTGCAATTGGGGAGCAAAAGTGCAAACGTTTGAGACCAAAATGCTGCACCTTCACACATTCAGTTTCCATCTGTGGCCAGCTAGTTCTATACACTCTTATAAGACCATGACCTTTACTATCATTTTACAACCTTTCCTTCTGAAACAAGGACTAATATTTAACACGCTGAAATGCCCATAAAGAACAAGAGGCAGATTATCATCAGGATGGGTCCAGCCATGGTAACTATAGCATTTCAGATACTGATCTCACTTAAACCAGCAAGTTCAAAGAATTTCTGCTCAAACCAGTAGAAATTGTCTCTGGTTTTATACTAATATACGTGAGAACTGAATTTGTCCCATTGACAGCAAAGGAACATCAGGTCTTTTCCAAGTGCAAAGCTGCACTGATTCAATTAGAAGCGTGGTTCTTACACCACAGTAATAGTCTTAATTAAAGTCCGTTAGAAGTTTAATTTATGGCAATAAAGGAGTTTAAGTTCATGAGTTGCTCTCCAACTTATATGATAGCATATACACAAAGGTTTGCACAAAATTAACTGAAATTGTTCAAGCACATTGATGTTAAACTGATACGGCATCTATAGTTAGAAGGGACCACAGGTCCGGAATATTTTTCCTGGGAATTACAAACTCAGGATAAAAATCTCACTGTGTCACGAAAAGTGCTGTAAGAAGATAAAAAAAGAGGATATACCCGCTCACTAATTCTTTTTGTTAATCTTGCAAAGGAAAAGAAAGCTTCACACCATCCCTGCTGAGTTCACAGAAATATTGCAATAAGGGAATGTGGAAATGGGTGTAGACACCCAAACCTAAGTTCACCTGAGTCTGGGGGTTTAAATTTGGACTCAGCTTCAGAGTCAAAGCTATAACTATACTTCTTTTTATCATTGTATTATCCTAAGCAATTACAAGCTCTTTTATAAATTACCTCACCCCTCTGCTGAGGAATGTACGGTCAATAGGCTCTTAACTCCTTATTTGAATTCCTGCTAGCAAAAACCTGAGTCCATATGAAGCTTTGTTGAAGTTCATAGTGGTTCATACAGGAGATCCCATCCACAAAGATATCTAGATGCTCTGTTTCTGCTTATTCCAGGGAAACAGGATATAAAATATGCTGAAGGTCTGAACATAGAAGCCCACTTGAATGTTTAAAGGTTAAAACCACCAGAAAAGGCAAAGTTGAGGTAAAAATATGAATCCTGCTTGAAAAGAAACTTGGAGTTATGCTCATACTATCTCATCTTAAATAATATTAAAAAAGCAACACTACAAATGACAGGTGAAAACCAATTATCAGAACAATCCCATTTACAGCTAAAAGTAGAAGAGAAATCATGAGATACAAGCAGAGCTGTGAAGCAATGACCCAATTCTGCTCCCACAGAAGCCAGCTGCAGCTTCGATGTTGACTTCAGCAAGGAAGGGAGACCTAGGCCCTGCCTGGAAATACTCACATCTGGGATTTCATCGATAACAAGATCAAAGCTTCCTACTCCAGAAATGAGGAACAAAACCAGGAAGCAGAGCAGATGCTTCATTTTCTTCCTGCTTGTCTCCTGAGAACAGCCCGCATAGGTACTAGACACAAGATCTTTCCTTCTCTGAGACAAGTTCAAGGAAACGGCTCCGGGTTATGCAGTATTTTGAACAAAGTTTTGAAACGCTGACTTTGTTTAGGCCGTAGGTAAATATTTGCCCTGCAACGTAAGTCTGAGCTGTGGTGCCTGAGCAAGGGTTATCCAAATAGTGTCTTCACTCGCCTCTGCCCTCGATAACAGCTCAGGCTTGGATAGGCTCACTTCTTGCTTTTGTAGCTTCCCATGATGTTTGACTAGTTTCCTGCTAGGCTCAGACCTTGGAGTATCCAGAACTTTGAAAGATCAAAGCAAGAACTCACTCCTAGCTTGTTTATAGTAAATGAAGTGAAGACTGGTTCTCAGAGTGATAGAGGCAGCAACATTTTGCTTCTCCCAGGGTCCTCCCACCCAGCCATCTCACAGGAGTTGGCAGAGACCTTTGGGCTGGATCCTGACCCACACAAATACCCTTCTTCCACTCTAGCTGGGAAAGGATCATAGCTGGTGGTGGGATAGCTCTAGTTTTTCAAAGTTTAGTCATGTGAAAACATCTGATGGTATTTTCAGATGCATGTTGTACGGCTCCTGGGTGCTTTTGAAACTGTTTTGGCCTCCCTGCCTCTTTGGGTACTTCAAGAGATGGGATAAAGTAAGCCAGCAAAGCAAAAGGGGAAAAGAAGGGAGGAAGCAGGTTTCTGGCAAAAGGAGCAGGGTACCCCTTCCACTCTTCCAGGAAGAAAAGAAATTTGCAGACACCTGAGCAACCTCAGTGGAAAATTACTATGTGAACCCAGGGACAAAACAGCAGACAAGATTACATATTATATTATATTAACTATATTATATTAATTATAGTCTGTTATCTTACCCTATGTTATGTTACTTTTTGATGTTTCAGTGAAAGATTTCTGCAGCACCAGTCTGCTGTTACACATCCTTCCTCCATCTTTTCAATAGATTGTTTCTCAGCCTGAGACCTGAAACTTCATTCAGAGGTTCACAAGGAACCCAAGCAGAGTAGTGACCTTTCAGCTCACTGCCATGTAAGAGCTGCCAAAGGTGCTTAGGAGAGAACATAAGAACTGGAGCAAGCACTTAAGGTCTTTTCCAAAGACCTTCCTAGTCTCCAGCTACTTGTAGCTGTGGTACCCCCTGATAAGGAGATGGTTTCCATTTATTTAACAGTCCTCAGTTAATTTATTTTCCAAAAACCTATCATCTCCTCTGAAGAGATTGGATAAAAAATTATCATTCATAGCATCCTGTGAGAAGTTCCACACCTTAAGCATATGCAGAACGAGCCATGGCCTTTTGATCACTTCGAACTTGTCACATGATAGCTCCATATACTGTTTCACAGATGTTACGCTGGAAGAGGCATTGAATAATTAGTCCTGATTTGCCCTCTCCCACAGTCTTTTGGGCAATCCTGGATATTAAACTTGGAGATGACATAGCTCCAGATTTGCTAGAAAGCTTAGGAGCCTGTAGGCTGTACCCAAACTAGTACACAGCCTTCACAGCACATGCATCTTGCTTTTGCATTGATCCATCTACACAGTGGTTCCCCACACCACTTATTTATTACTTTCTCTCTAAGCTCTGGTTCAGTTCTCAGACGGTGCACACGTAGAGCCTGCATCATTGCTTCTCCTGAAAAGACAGTTTCTGAATGCAGAGGTCACTTGATAAGCAGTTCTGCATCCCTCAGACCCAAATGGCATGACCTGGCCAGTCTTCCCCTCCCCTATGTTACTCCAGATCATCTTCTGTGTTGCAGCTTCCCATGGAGGTCGGGGTAAGTGATGTGCATGGAGGAGGGGAGTGTACAGGAGGAGAATGGGGAGGATGGGAACAGGGTTCTTCAATAATCATAGAATCATAGAATCATAGAATCATTTAGGTTGGAAAAGACCTCTAAGATCATCGAGTCCAATGATAAACCTAACACTGCCAAGTTGACCATTAAACCATGTCCCTAAGCACTACATCTACACATCTTTTCAATACCTCCAGGGATGGTGACTCCACCACTTCCCTGGGCAAATCATTAAAGGTTGGAAGAGACCTCCAAGATCATCGAGTCCAACCGTCAACCCAACAACACCATACCCACTAAACCATGTCCCTAAGCGCCTCATCTACCCGTCTTTTAAATACTTCCAGGGATGGTGACTCAACCACTTCCCTGGGCAGCCTGTTCCAATGTTTAACTACTCTTTCAGTAAAGAAATTTTTCCTTACATCCAATCTAAACCTCCCCTGGTGCAACTTGAGGCCATTTCCTCTCGTCCTTTCGCCAGTTACTTGGGAGAAGAGACCGACACCCACCTCGCTACAACCTCCTTTCAGGTAGTTGTAGAGAGCAATGAGGTCTCCCCTCAGCCTCCTTTTCTCCAGGCTAAACAACCCCAGCTCCCTCAGCCGCTCCTCATAAGGCTTGTTCTCCAGACCCCTCACCAGCCTCGTTGCCCTTCTCTGGACACGTTCCAACATCTCAACATCCTTCTTGTAGTGAGGGGCCCAAAACTGAACACAGTATTCGAGGTGCGGCCTCACCAGTGCCGAGTACAGGGGCACGATCACTTCCCTGCTCCTGCTGGCCACACTATTTCTGATACAGGCCAGGATGCCGTTGGCCTTCTTGGCCGCCTGGGCACACTGCCGGCTCATGTTCAGCTGGCTGTCAACCAAAGTAGCATAATGAGGGATGGGATTACCCCACTGTACAGCTTTGTCCCCCTTTTTAGTCCATGGAAATAAATAGACTTCTTCTGACCATATGGTGCCTGACTCTGCACCATAGAATGGGATGAATTCTGCCCTTGCTGGGTCTAATTCATGCCATGTACTATATAGGGAGTCTAGTCAGAGAGCTCAGAGGAGGACACCAGCTCTGGGGGCATCTATGCTTCATCAGATGACTTCTACCTCCTGGAGTAAGCTGCTCTGCATTTATCACCATTGTAGGCTTTTTGAGCAGAGGGGAATTTCAGCATTAAGATCCCAGGCATGCTGCTTCAAACAGGAGGTTGGCTTACAGCTCTGTGGTACATAAAACATCCAGGTTGGCTTTAAACCATGTAGTCAAGGGACTGACAATCTAACCATATGCCTTGGACTCAGTGTTTACTCAGTCTCTTAGGTGGATTTTGCTCAGTGCCGTGTGCCTGTAGTCCTAGCAGTATTTAAGTCAGCTACCTTAAAGTTAGCTTAGGAACACCTCCATGAGTGTTGTCGGGGCTATGGCTATGACAGGGCTTATCCAGGGCTGCAAGAGCAGCAGGCATGGGGCACCCAGTCTTTGTTGTGTTGACAGTATCTACTATAGCTTGAATTTTCCATCTCAGCTGAGTTCTGTTCACACACGTGCCCCTAGCTCAGAGTGACCAGTCCTTTCTCATCAGAAATGTAAAGCTTAAGGTAGCTGTTCTGGAGGTATCTGGGACCCTGGACCGGGAATTTAATCACTGCTGCTCTGAAGAGATGAAAAAGTTCTTTTAGAACAGAATTTAGTTTAAACATTAATTTTGTAACCCCTTATTTCAGTGCTTTCATAATCACCAAATGTGGCTTAATTTTTTTTCGGTAAAAATAACAAGATTGGGAAATCAATGTGACCACTAGATGGCACGAACTGCTCAAATATACTGTCCGAGAGAGTCCAAAAAGCTGAAATTTCTCAAGGAGAACATACAGAAAATGTATGGGAGGAACAAGTGCTGAGGATGCTCAGAGCCCTACCATTTGCTATCAGGTTAGGTGAACTTCCCCAGAATTTCATGAAGAGGACAGGATCTCAGTAAGATGTTTTGTGGTATGTGTCCATTGGGCTGTTTCATGAGTTGTCCTCTCATCGTTGGGATTCCTCTGGAAGGAAGTTTTCATGCAGTGTCCTCCCTGAAGCACTTGGAATTACTGCTGGGCAGAGTCTGTCCCTCAGAATGATTAAACTGTGTTAACTTGGCTTGCGCCCGCAGAGAAATGCTCACAATTTCTGTGTCTTATGAGATAGCCAGTTTCCCCTTCCCATATTGAATTTCTTGTCTGAAAATTTCCAGTGATCCAGGTAAGAACAGGGTGTACCTGCAAGGCAACACACTTACCCAGGGTGCCTACTGCCCTGACATTCATCCCACTACACACCAACCATTCTGAGAAACGATATACAGACATATAGAAAAGGCTTTCTTGGTGCTTCAACTTTCTTCTCTTTGTACTGCCATTCAACGGAGACATACCAGGTACCAGGACTCGGCAACCTGCCTGTCTGTCCTGATGACCTCTTCAAAGTGGGTTTCACAGCAGTCCCCCAGACAGAGTCAGACATCCCCAGCACCAAGGCCCTTTGGCAGAGACTTCGGGTGTATTTCATCAGAAGAATACCAGATTTTGGAGTTCTGAAATGCTCTGCTGGGCCATGGTGCGCACAGCTAATGGCAACAGGGAGATCAGCAGGCACTGGGACACCAGAAAAGACCTTTCAGGAACACAGGAACCTCCCAAATAGTGTGAGAACTGGGGACCATCAGGTCCCATCCAGATGTTTCAGAGGAGATTGATTAGATTAAGACCTGAAAGAAAATATTTAATATAATTCCCTGAACTTCACCGTAATTAATTTTACCTCTGGACATTTATCTATGTCTATGTCTGTGTAACCCTTTGGGACTCTTGCCAATTTCTTGATCAAATTGCTGGCTTTGAATGCCACTAAATTCTACGGTTTGGTAGTGCTTTGGGTAGATTCAGTTTGTGGTTCAGACACTTCTAGTTGGGCATTTAATGTAGGTGCCTCTGCATGAGGTGTGTGTCTGGGGTCCCATTCTTCTACCTAGAAGAACAGAGAACTGGAAATCTTTAATTTATGAATCCATGCAGCCATGGCACCGATGTTATGGCCAAATGCAGCTCTGATCTTGTTCCCTCAGCTTCAGTCTGGAGTCTGGAAAACCCCTGCTCTTGAGCTAGAAGGTGCCAACATTTTCTTTAGCTTCAACACTCCCTACAGGGTTTATTTAACTGGTATGGTGAAAATGAGGAAGACTAGTCCTACCCATGAGCCTTGCATGGAAAAACAGGGGGATGCAGATGTGTGATGGCAGAGCATCACCAAGGTGCATGTGTTTGTGTGTCAACACAGAGAGATTCCTTGATATAACATGATCGGTTCCAGGTGAAATGCGTGTGGAAGCTCAGCTGTTAGATCATGCCTCTCCCCAATCTCTCTGCTCATGCTGGCCGCAGGCATGCCAGGCAATTTAATTTGCTGAGCTCCCACCCAAAGAACAGCTGCTCATCTTGCTAAGTCGGCAAAAGTCAGCATCAAACATGTCTAATGTGAACACACCTGAGTAACTGCTTATCTTGGTCTCCAACGGCATCCCCAGAACAGTGCCTGCCACGTTTGCCCCCAAAATCAGGAGACCGTATTCCAAGGAAGGGGAAGAGGGGATAATGTGAACAACTAAGACCCCAGGCTTAACGTTCACTCACCAAACCAAACCCCATCTAAACCACGTTGAAACACACCTTGGCCTTATTTAGCTACGTGCTGTGTCCTTATGTGCCCTTGCTGAGGAGAGCATGAGCAGAACTGGCTGCTCCTAATCACTTTGGGAAGGGCAGTGCTTTTCCCAGCTCATTCATTCATGCCCTTTGGTTATCGCACACCTGCTCTAGGGTCCTGTTTTGGTCTGAATATCTTTCTTTCACCAGATGTGCTTAGGATCAGCTTTATTGCAATATCTTTGCACTGTCTCACTGTTCTGATTTACTCTGTCCCTCAGCTCCTCACTTGTGCAGTGGGAGAAGCAGAGTGGCTGTAGAAACAAGCTGAATACTGATCAGGAGGCAAAGAGTGATAGCTGGTGAGATGTGGATGTTTTTCCAAATGCCTCCTGAGTCCCCAGTGATTATTTCATACTGGCAAACATCTCCCCTTCCTGCCCAGGAACTACTGTTACCTCTAGGGTTAGCAGGGTAGTTTTGACTTGCTTTTACAGGGGTGCCTTGGTTTCCTCTAGGTTTTCCAAAACAGTAGGAAAATCATCCTCTATATATTGTTTTAAATGCTCGTTTCCAGTATTTCTAAGCATATGCTGTAAGACTTTTGTTCATCTGTGTCCCCTGGTTAGTGAAACATGGACAGAGCAGGTTGAGGAGCAGCCCACCCTAATGTCAGTAGTGAGGGCACAGGAGGCTGCACCCCAACTTCTTGTGCTACTCCAGTGCACTTCTGTGTCTGAGCTAGACAAGACATGCAGGAGCTGAAACAAACTGGAGCCAGAGGAAAAACCCTCTAAACCATTTCTTTGGGTGTCCTTAAACCAGGTCTCAGCCTGAACCATTGCTTCCCAGTCTTTCTTGATTCCCAGCTTGATGATTGAGCCCTCTTCCATATCCCTTTGAAATGCCGAGGAGCTGATGATAATGCCTTGACTATCTTCTGGCAGGGACCAGATCAGCACAGCAACCATTTGGAGTGTCTCTGGGGACCTGAAGCATCCTGCCCTGGCCTCGCTCCAGCTTTTTCCTACCATCTTCTCTTCTCCAGCCACGTAAGCCCTTTGTCATTGCCCAGCTCTGCAGCTCCCATCAGGGATGTGGCCACTCCAGAGGCCTTTGTACCTGCCAGTGGTGAACTGGTCCCAGTGGGAGAGGAGCTGGCCAGGCTTTTGATTCCTTCCCTCCTGCTGGCAATGCCAGAAGGGGCCTGTGTGTAAACATAGTGTGTCCTCAGCCTAAGTCTGAGCCATCGATTTGCTAAAGGGAAGTTCCAAAGGTGTTGACCTTGCTGCCCCTTCCCTTTACTCCAGCTCCAGCTCCCCTCATCCCTTCTGAATGGGGAGCAAGCACCTTCCTGCTCCTCCATTACACATGCTAGATTTGGAGGACATAATGCTCCCAGGACATATGCTTTTAGTGGACATATGCTTTCAGGTGGGTGCACGTGTGTCTGTCCAGAAGGAGAAACTCCAGTGGCCCAAGGGTGTGTTTATAAATCCCAGCAAGGCTGGAGAGACATTGAGCCGCTCACTGGACTGTCACTGCCATGGACTGGAGCTGAAGCAAAACAGCTTCAGTCCCTGATGACCCAGAGCTGGAAAGGAAAAAGAAAATATAGTGGTTCGAATCCTGACAGGTTTGTGCGTGCAGCACCTAGCACCTGCAAAAAAAAAAAAAAAAAAAAAAATCAAACAAAAAGAGGAAATTTGGTTCTGCTGGTTTTAAGAGGTTACTGCTGGCATAGAAAAATGAAGTAGTAAATGCATCTGATTTGGGGTTAGGTGAGCGCTGCAGATGCAAGTTCCCAAATGCCTGGGGGTGAGATGTGCCTGGTCCGTGCCAGCTGGCACAGCTGTGCCTGGAGGAACGTCCCTGGCAGCTGAGCGGTGGGGACCCAGCCTGCCCAGCCAGTGTCCGCCTTTGCCCTGGGGCTGGTCGCGGAGGAGAGGGCTCTGCCTCTGGGAAATGGAGGGAAGAGCAGGAGGCTCACCCCAGCTTTGCCCAGCTGAGAAACTTAGTCCAGATGATAAGGGAGAGGGGTGAAAGTATGGGTTTTGGCCATCTTTGCCAGCGGGGAGGCACCTGGGTGCCCGGCGGGGTGCCAAGGCAAGGGTGCGGAGGGAGCCCTGCCCTGCTCCAGGATAGCGGGCCCTGGGGCAGCTTTCACAAACAAACCAGGGCTCTCCAGACCAGGGAGTAGGAGAAGGTGTCCCTTCAGAGAGGGTGAAACTGGAGGGTCTTACCACTCCTTGGTAAAGCCCCAGCCTTGAAGTGTGTCCTTGGATTGTGCTCCCTAAGGGGGTGGGTAGGAGGGTGCTTTTTAATATGGACTGTGGTGTAAGCCGTTCAGGCCTGCCTGATGCCATGGCTGACCCCATGAGGAGACACCCCAGCAGCCCATCACGCCTTTCCAGCTCCCACTGGCACTGGGCACCAGCCCTTCAGGTGGGCACTGTGTGACAGCGGCCATCTTAGGCCCTGCCTCAGCGCCTCGCCAGGTGGAGGAAATGTCTCCTCAGCCTTTCCCCCCAGCCGAGGGCCACCACGGGGCTGGGGTGCTGCTGGTGCCACAACGACAGGTGGCAGCGCCTCAGGAACCCCCAGCGCCGCCACCCTTCTACGCCGCACGAGGTGAGATGGAGGCTGAGGCCGGCGTCGAGAGGGGCATGGCGGTGGCTCGTGCCCAGCGGCCCACGGGACTCCCGGCTGGGGGGAGGAGCTGCAGGGTGGGAAGCCCGCTCCTGCAGCCCCTGGCAGCACAGGAAGCCGCCCTGAGTGGAAAAGGGGCCGGTCCCGAGCTGGGAAGGAGGAGAAGAGGGTGGGTCGTCTTGCCTCCTGTCAGCCTCCTCACAGCCCGTCCGGCAGCGCAGGCAGCAGCTGCAGGCAGCGGGGCTTTCCTCTCACCTGCGGGGCAGGGAGCCCCGGCCAGTGCTCCCCCTCCACCATGATCCTTTGGCTGTGGCTCTGCTGGGGTTTCTCCATCTCGGCGGGGCAGCCCGACTCGGAGCTGATGGCGAGGTACCTGGAAGAGGAGCTGATGGCAGACTACAGCATCATGGAGCAAGTAGGTTTTAAGGCGGTCGTCATTCGGGGGCATCTGGTGGCCGGGGCTGGCTTGTTCCTTCTTAACCATCAGTATTGACAGGCAGGGCAGTCTGCTAAAACTGCATTTATTGCACCCGTCCCTGCAGTGTGCCCATGGCTGCGGCAGGCGCCGAGGCTGCTACCAACGAGGCAGGCAGTTATTGGAGGTGCTAAGCCAGGAGAGCACTGGCACCCTCCCGTTCTGGGTGCTACTGCCTGGGGTTGGGTTCAAAGCCGACATCCCGAGAGCTGTGCTAACGAGGCGTTTCGCAGGGACAAGGGAGTTAACGCAGTGTCCTGGCTGCACGCCAGTCTGAGTAATTCAGAGTATTTCAAGCTCGGAGGAAAGTTTTTCTGCCTATGGTCTCAGTCTCACCATACTTGATTTTTAACTCATGCTGGATGAAATGAACCACATGAGTTTCAGCTTGTAAAATGCTTCTTGACCAGGGGAGAAAAAAAAATATTCTGCAAGTAAAGGCTGTTGTATTGTGTCGTTGTGTGGCTTAGATTTTCTGGGGAAATAGGGCTGAAAAGGCAATGAACTTTTTGCAGGCTAGCAAGAGAGTTTGGATAGTGGTTTAGGAGGCTGTGATTTAAAAGGCTGAGCTTCAGATCTGTGCTCACATCCCTCAGGTCCATATGAGCTATCATGTGTGACTTTCGGTCACTTAGGGCATCAATCAGTTATCTAAATTTGATCAGATCTGAGAGGTTCTGTAGTATCTGAGACACCCATGTGGGACTGGCAGATACAATGCAGGACCTATGGAAGACCTGTGCCTTGCTGGAGGCCAGGTGGGATACCCTAGCGTGTCTAAAATGTCACTAGATACCTGTATTTGACATTTTCTGCCATACCATAAGCGGGAAGAGTAAGGCTCTTCATATGTATCTGTACCCGTCTCAGAGTTGGTCATTCAGTTGCTCATCCCACCCATGCTAGAATGAGAAGAATTTGTCTCCAGAAGTGCCCATCTCTCTCCAGTATGAGGACCTCAGCAACTTTGTTGTCAATCCTGATTACTGTGAACACATATTCCTTGTTGGGGAATTCAGCCACAAACCAAGTGTCTTGCAGACCTACCTGTCCAAGTGGAAGACAATATCTCCACTACTGTCCTGCCAGTGGAGTGGTATCTGGGTACACTCACTCATCTGCTTTAGGGGGAAAAACAGTTGTGAAGCTCAAGCAACTGGCTCACAGCGTTGAAGTAACCTGGCTAATCTTGCTTGAGGCAAATAAAGGTGTTTTCACAGGAGCTGTGCTGCTGGCAGATGAGTGGCAGCAGTAACTTCCAACAGAAAAGCAGTGATGTATAAATAGAGGTGGTGATCTAGTCCCCTGGCACAGCCAGATCTAGAAGAGGACATCTGTCCATCCTCATTGAACACGTAAGCCAGGTTAAGAAGAGGCAAATGCTTCCCTAGATCAACGTACTACATCCCCTATAAGCAAATCTCTAACTAATTCTGAGAGCTTATAAAACTGTGTTTAACTGGAAGGATCTTCCTACACAAAGGCAAGTACAGACACAGGTCCTTGCAGGATCATTGTATTTGCAATGAGTGTGGATTACTTGTTGGCTCATCCAATGATTGACCACTCTGCCAAGGTAGTTGACAAGGTTGGTAGTTATTACCGTTACACTAGAGGTAGTTCTTCTGGACAGCTCTTCACGGGTAGTTGGGTTGCTACTGCCCAGCTTATTCTCTGTATACCATGCTAACACTAGCAGATGGCAACAGCTATGGGGTCACTAGTAGCAATTACTGGGCTTTAATGAGCGCTTTGGAAGGCCTTAAAGATAAAGGTTGATGGGAACTTGGAAATTGTTCCATTAGATGATGCTTGTGAAGCTGGCTTGTTCAAAACATTTCGATGGACTGATCAGTACCACAAACCCTGCAGTAGTGCTTTGGCAGTAGTCATGAAGTCCTAGCAAACAGAATACTGTTATCTGGTGATCCTTAGCTACTCACCGATGTCTACTGGCTATCCTCAATACTTCAAAAGGTAGCTTTTGAAGGAGCCAAGTCATACAACACCTTCTTATGCAAATCAGCAAGTAAACAAAATGGGTGTGTGGTGGGGGAAGATAAAACCAGTAACCAAATTTCCAGTTTCACTGATTAGTCAGTAAAAACCATTGTGACTGTTCCATACAGGATGATAGGTGGATTTGTTCCAAAAGGTAATCCTTTAGTAAAAAACGTACTGAGGATCACTCATCTCTCATCCCTGCCTCTGCTCCAAGCAGGATCAACTTCACAGACATTTGTTTGGCTTGTTCTGAAGAACCTACAGTGATGGAAACTCTGCAGCCTCTCACAGCAGGCTCCTGAGGTGCTTTACTTGCCTGACATAATATACCCAGACAGAAAGTTTCTTCCAAAATTTAAACTGCAGGGAATTTCTCTCCTCTCCTCTCCTCTCCTCTCCTCTCCTCTCCTCTCCTCTCCTCTCCTCTCCGAAGAATTTTTTACTGTTGATACAATCCTAAATGTGAATATGTTCAAACACAGAACAGTCCTCTCTCCTCTCATCTCCTCTCCTCTCCTCTCCTCTCCTCTCCTCTCCTCTCCATTGAGAATTTCCCAAGGGAGCTGTTTTTCCTTGGTTCTAATTTACAAGATGTTGGCTAAAATAATGAAGAAGGAAATAATAAGGATTCTAGCAGAGGAGACTGTTTAATTTCTCTATTGGGCTTTCCTTAGCTTTGCAATGCATGATACAAACAGACATAAAATAATCTCTTTGGCAAGGAGTGCTGTTATTTCAGTGTAAATCAACAGAAAGGGCAAATCAGGTAAAAATATCATTGCATTCCTCTGCTCTCTGGAGTTTCACCGACATTTTAAGAGGTCACTTGGCTTCCCTCATTGACAAGAGACTTGTACTCTCTGTTTTGGGAGGGATTTGATTTCGAGATGTTGCTAAGCTGAGACTTACACCATGTGCAGGGAAGAAGTCAGAGGAGTTGTTGTTGTGAAGGGCGATACAATGAGTACGATTGCATTGTCATAGGTGACGCACTCTGTTTCATAATAAAATCTGTGGCTGAGTTTAAATACCTTTATTCCCTTCCCTTTTTGCACATAACTAGTGCTTTTCTGTCACTGTGCAATAAATCCATAGCACCTGTGGAGACTTTTTAGGCAACAGATCTGCTATTGAGGTAGTATAAATAAAGCTGAAGCTGTAACATTAATTTACTCAAGTCCTCCCTTGGAGCAGGTCCACACATGCAGCAGAATGGGGTTATGCTTGCTAAGCTCCACCTCATGGGTGCTAGGTGTTAACGTGGTCGCTGCTCAAGCCCGAAGCAGCCACACTGTGCTGAGCTGAGGACAGCCTCAGGTGACCGAGCTTGTTGTGCCCTCAGCCCTCTCCCTGCCCAGTGTCTGTAACCCATGATGAGTGCTGAGTGCTCTTGCACGGATGTAGACCACTTCTGGACTGGGGAATGGGCTTTGGCTTTTACTCGCCTGAGGATGTAGATGGGTCCTGCATGACATTTGATGAGGATTGTGGACCGTTTAGCAGCCCTTCTTATCATGTGCCATATACCACGCAATGGGGCAAAAACAGTGACACAGAGCCTTTGTGTGGCTCCATAGGAAGCTATAGGGGAATACACTTCCAGGGCCAAGACATAGTGTCCAGGGCCAGGGCTAAAGGCTGAGATTCCTGCCTTCATATAGAGGGTCTCTTGACAAGTAGCATTTGCAAAACACACAGTACCTCCTCGCCTGCGAGAGCTGCATTCCACTGCTGAGCTTTGATCAGTGGGTCTGTTAATACAGAAGAGATTTAGGTTTTAATTTTAACCAGAGGAACATTTGAACCTGGCCATGGGTGATCAGTCACACAAACCCATGTCTGGATTTAAACAAGTGACATGTCTTCTGTAAGTTGACTAGGCTCTATTAACTCCCTTAACTCTTTGCAGGTTGCACGCCGTGTTCCAAGACAGGCCAAATTTTTGCAGAGGCTGGTACGTATCACACTGTGTCTTTATTTTACCTCATGGGAGTTACACTTGCTCTCTATATGTATGTTTGTGTGCATCCCAGTGCCCAGGAATGAACTATGTCAGTGGGTGATGGTAGGGTAAGATTCTAGGTAAAAAAAAAATCTTCATTTTGATCAATGCAATGGGTACAGGTTCTTCTAATACTTCCCAAAACATCTTCTCAACCCCAGATTTGGAGAGAGAACATCCAGTGTTACAAACCTCAACCATGCAGTGAACATAAGCCTGATGAAATCTCGTTGAATTTGAAGGGAAAGGGACAGTTTGCTTTGAAATTTGAAGATCTCTGTTGTTCTCTGTTGATGCAGAGGCAAAAATTTACTGAAGAAAGGAAGAAAACAAGGAAGCCAATATCCTTCTTTTGGCATGGGAACCTAAGCTTTAAGATGTTTACCTGCAGTTGTGAGATGTACAGCAAATCTGTGAGATCTGGCTATATTTCTGCGCTAAGAGTTGCATGGCTTAGATCAAAACTGGCTAAAGAGGCAGCCAGTGAAATTGCTGTTCACAGCCAGTTATTTTTCTGGCTTTTCTGAGGCATGGGGGCTTCCCAGTTTAGAACTGGAGGAACTCATTTCACACACTGAGCAGCCATCACATGTTAATAGCTTCTGGTCTCTTTGATCTTTGAGATATTTGAGTCAGGAGCCTAGAGGAGAGCAACTCTCAGTCTTATTACCAGTTTATTACTTCTAATCGGAGATACAGTCAATTCATTTTGATTAAAGCAACTGATAAAGGTAAAAACACGGAGTGTATTTCATTGATCTTCATCCCTCTTCTGTCTTTCCAAACATTTGATGTAAACAAGCATAAAATAATTTTTTTGGCAAGAAAATTTCAGCTCCCAGTTCATCATAATCACCAGGACACCTTCATAAAGCATCCAGCCAACCTGCCTCATAGCAGTGTGCTAATCTGCCACCTTGGCAATCCCTAGCTTTATTTTTAATAGGGATAATAAATCACAGTAATAATAATATTAAACAAATGGTTTGGTTTGTTTTTTCCTTTGTGCTGCCTCTCATCTTCTGAAGGCCTTAATAAAAAGCAGAGAAAACAAACAGGCATTTGCGCAGCTGTAAGTCAGAGCATCAAGCGCTGATGGATTGTGCAAGAGCTCCAGGGAATGTGCAAGGATCACAGACTGGAACTTGGGCTGCCCGCCAAGCCCAGCCTAGCAACCTGTTTGGAAACTGCCTCTGCCCCCACCATTTATATTTTCTATATACAAGGAATGGCAGATCCCTTCCAGGGATGGGAAGATGAATCAGTTCTTTCATCCTCAGTTGTATGTGATGCCCTTATTCAGTGTTTGCTTTCTCCAGCAGCAACTCCTATCCACCAGGAAAAGGGAGAGGTGTTGAATGTCTTTTTTTCATTTGGTTTTGCCATTTCTCAGTCTGTGAGGATATCAGAGCTGGAGCTTGTTCAGTGGGATAGAGAGATATGACACTCTGTCATATCAGGTGAAGCCAGCAAATAGTAGATTCAGAAAAAAACACTAAGCGTTGTGGTTCTTCATATAAAATATCATTAAGCTGTGGAACTCCTTGCTACAAGATGTTGGGGATGCTAAAAGTTTACATGGATTCAAAAAGCAGCTGTGTAAAGTCGTAGAAGGTGGTTTACTAAGCACAAAAATACCACCCTTGGTTCAGGAGTTCCTTCAGCCATAAATTACTGAAAACTGAGAGAATATTTCTGGGTAGTATCAGTGCAGGTTGGACTGATTTTACACTCTTCTCTAAGTATGCGCTATGACAGTTGGACTCGATGATCTTGGAGGTCTTTTCCAACCTTAATGATTCTATGATTCTATTGATCTCTGCCAGTGATAGGCTATAGGCTTAGAATTGTTTTTGTTCTCACCCAATGCAACCATTCTTATGTTCTTGTCATAACAAGGGCAAGTTCCATGTCCTCTGCCGTATGCTAAAGACTTTCTGACTTCAGATAAATCCATCGTTGCATTCACAGTGTTAGACTCCGTGTCAAATCTGTCACTGCAGAACCACCTTGTATCTCAAGTAAAAGGCAAAGGGCTTGATTCTCTTTTGCTGTTGAGCTGTCACTGTGTTTGAACTCACAGCTTACGATGAAATGCAGAACATGGGAGTGGATGCAGGACATCTAGAACCAAAGAATTTGCTGTAGTTTCAGATTCATTCTTTTGCTTCTGTTATTAAATCCTCTATATCTCTTGCTATGCCACAGGCAATTAGTGGTATGGAAGACTAAATGAATCATCAGCTCATTATATCTGGACACGTTCCTACAACACTACTTCTGATCAAAACTCCCCATCCTCTCCACCTTCAGGGTAACGAGACTGGAAAGCCATGCCTATGTATCAGGGAAGGTCCTAAGAACAGCAGGATCTAGTTCTAATCAACAGCGATTGAGTAAAAGCCACTAGTGGCCTAAGGGGGAGACATTAGATCTGAGCAGATGTGTTCTAGTCTAGATCCATCGCACTGAGCTGTCTGAAATCAGTGAGATGAATCACACCCTAGAAGTGTTAATTTCTTGCCATTGTTCTCCGTGGGAGCTGAGCCTGTGCTAAGCGGACACAGAGCACATCACACATTCTCCAGCTGTTAAAGATATCTATCACGATTAGGTTCATTTGAGACACATTTATCAGAGTCTTTCCAAGCCTTGAAAGTGTAGACAGGTGGGGCTTTATTTCCAAGGCTATTGACGGTTTTGTGTTTGTTTCCAGTGGATCCTCATTCTATCATTTGCCTGGAATTCACTAGCCCAGCAGCTTGGTTAGTTGGATGCTCACTTATTACTGCTTCTGGTGCCATCAGCTACTGCAGAAATGTTCCTGTTTCATACTTACTCATACAACCACTTGCTCTCTTTGTTAAGTCATTTGTCAAAATGACTTTTCGTTAAAATGAATTTTGTTCAGAAAAAAAGCCTGGAAGTGCAGCTGAAGAGCATATTCTTGTCTTCACAAGTCTTAAGTGGCTGTGACTTTTTATCAACCTCAATAGGAAGAGTCTCAGTTTATTTGGCTTAGTGAAGTTGCTCTGTATTTGCAATGTATTTTACTCTTTAGCTTCCTTCTGCTTTTGAGGGTTTGGTCTTTGACTGTTTAAGGCAACATACAGAAATTGTTTTTACATGGACTGCTTATGGTTAAATACACTGAAGTGTTCCAGGAAGAAAACTGTTGAGCTCCATGTTGCTGTCAAAAAATCAATGTCAATTGTTTGTTGACATTGCTGTCAATGTTAGACTGGAGGAATGCTCCAACCCAGGAATTGTGCACAAAAACATATTTCCAAGAAGCTGAAATTGGCTTTCAGCTTCTATTGCTACATCATGTGTCATTCGTTGCAGCCTCTGCTGCTTCTCTCCTGGAAGGAATCCAGTGTGGTCTAAAAGGCTTAAAATATTTTGCCTGAGATGTCACAGTGTCAGTGTTTCTTATTAAGTCTCTTCCATCCATTGGCTGAGACCTCCAGGATGGATTCTCAGCAGAGGAGGACTCAACCTGCTCCATTGACAGCAGTTTTTCTGTTTACATAACTTATGGATCTGATTGTGTGAATTTGAAGATGCTGCTTCATATACAGTGATCTCAGTCTTTCAAGAGGTCTTACATCTGCTCTTGTGCACAGTCCACGGGGCAGTTTCTCTGACATCAGTTCTGGACCTTATGGGGACATATTTTGGGCTTCTCTTCCCAGGCCATAAAGGACTAATCTTGATCCTCTCATACAGTCAGAGTTGAAGGGTGCAATTTAGGATACAGGTGGATTTTGTCAGTGTGTTTCACAACATAAAGGCTGGAATAATCAGAGCTCTCGTCCTTCCCAGACCCTTCCCAAGTGTTGGAGAATGACTGTGGCCTTTGCTCTTGCACGTGAACAAAGGCAGTACCATGTTCCTGGCTTACCTTTTGCAGCTCACCTGAAATTTTGAGGGCAAGCCCACTTTGCCTGCTGTTGACTGTTTTTCATAGGGGAGTCTAATACTCATAGGGTGGTAATTTGCTTGAGCATATTAAGTATTAAAGCCATTGAAACACTGAAGGGGTGAGTTATCTAGCTGTCAGTGTTAATAGGTAACCTTTTGATACCTACAGGAAACCAGGCCTCGGATGTCTGAATTCACTGTGAAATCCACAATCATTTCTCGGTATGCTTTCACCACGGTGTCGTGCACAATGGTGAACAGTGGATCTGAGGCACGCGAAGCTGTGTTTGAGATGCAGATCCCAGCTGCCGCCTTCATCTCCAACTTTACCATGTAAGTAAGTAAAGCTGACAGCTGGATGGACAATGGTTCTCTCATCCCACAGATAGCGCTCTGAGATTTCAAAAACTGGCTAATCTGCAGTAGGACTATATCAAGGCCTTTTTGCATTTGTTTGGGAAAAATAAAACCACACACATGATATACTCCATCCGAGACTGGTCATGGCCCCAAAGCACAGAGCAAGTCCTTGGATGACAGGATGCTAAGATTCAAGTCCTCAATGTACATGGGAAAGAAAATTATTCTATTTCCCATCTGAGTGTATTTTAACAACTTCCTTCTCCATCTCTCTCTTTGATTTGGACCAAAAAATCTCTCCTAGCCCTCAGAAACCTTTCCAATTAAAGTTTCAGCAACACTGGTGCACTATAGTTATCTTTCCTAATTGTCTGTGGTGCCTAAGAAGCATCCTTGTTCTTCCAGGTTCTCCATACTGTCAATGGAGGAGGAGAATCAACTCCAACTAGCAGATAGGTTCACTTGCTGCTGGAGGTGCTAGTCACTCTCTGTGGATAATAGAGCAAGTAGAGGGCAACCAAGCTCATACTGAAATGACTCACTAAGGAATAAATTAAGCTTTTGGTTTCAAAAACATGTTTGGTTTGGTTATGCTCAGATCCCCCTATGGGTAGATATTGGGGCCACAACTTTGGACCTGACCATAGCAGATAGGGGACCAGCTCTTTTAGAAAGACTTCCATTTGGACTGAATAGGAGGAAAAACAGTCTTTTGCCATCGACCAGCCAAAATGTATGTTAAGGGCTGTTTCCTTATGGAATCCATGGCCCTGTAACTCATTCCCAGGGAGAAGCATTTTAGATAGGGAGGCAGCTAACTGAGAGCAGTCATCCTGAATATTGTCATGTGTATTGACACAGATGGTGGATCTGAGAGCAGACAAAAAAAAGCGCTCATTGGGATTCTTGGCAATTGCTTTGCTTTCTGGTTTGCATTCTTATTCTTTGGAGATTATCTACTGAACTGGCATTTTAGAGAGGTAAACTCCTGGACTAAAAATGTACTCTGCTGGTATAACCAGCCAGGGAACTTCTAAGTCGGCTTCTGTCTCAGTGAGGTGAGTGGACTCTAGGAGGGTTACACCAGCAGCACTTAGCCTATTCACATGTGCGCAGTCTGTGAACCCTTCTACAGCAAGCTGTGCAGCTGTGTCCTGGTTTCGGCAGGGATAGAGTTAATTTCCTTCCTAGTAGCTGGTACAGTGCTGTGTTTTGGATTTAGGATGAGAACAAAGTTGATCACACACCGATGTTTTAGTTGTTGCTGAGCAGTGCTTACACTAGTCAAGGACTTCTCAGCTCCCCATGCTCTACCGACTGAGAAGGCTGGAGGTGCAGAAGAAGCTGGGAGGGGGCACAGCCAAACTGGCCAAAGAAACATTCCATACCATGTGACGTCATGCTCAGTACATAAACGGGGGGAAGCTGGCCGGGGGGGCCGCTGCTCAGGGACTGGCTGGGCATCGGTCTGCGGGTGGTGAGCAATTGTACTGTGCATCACTTGCTTTGTGCATTATTATTATTATTATTATTATTATCATATTATTATTATTATTATTATCATAATTTTATTTCAATTCTTAAACTGTTTTTATCTCAACCCATGAGTTTTTCTCACTTGTGCTCTTCCAATTCTCTCCCCCATCCCACTGGGTGGGGGGGGGAGTGAGTGAGCGGCTGTGTGGTGCTCAGTTGCTGACTGAGGTTAAACCATGACA
Organism: Pygoscelis adeliae; assembly: GCF_000699105.1. Lineage (NCBI taxonomy): Eukaryota > Metazoa > Chordata > Aves > Sphenisciformes > Spheniscidae > Pygoscelis > Pygoscelis adeliae. The sequence continues at coordinate 46,816 of NW_008825160.1, forward strand.
AGCTGTCACTGTATATATATGGGTGCAGAGTGGTCATGCTGCCATATCTGGTCTCTCCAGGAGCATCGGCAACAAGACTTATTATGGGGAGGTCACAGGGAAAGAAAAGAAACATAACAGTGACGACAAAGCAAGGCACAAGAAACCTCCGAGCCCTACAGATGGAAGGTAAGTGTCGTGCATTGGTTTGTGTTCTGGGAAGTGACACACTCTCCTCCCATCTTTCTTCCTGGATTTACAGGAAGAAGGAACTAAATAGAATGTTATTCACGCTGCCTGGTGTCACTCCCATACTCCAAGTCAGGTAAAATTGCATGTGGCCTTTTCTAGCCCTGTTACACAACATTTTCAGGTCCAAGACGCTCCAGGACATACTTGAGAGGGAAAGAAATCTTTTTATTTCCTAAATAACAGGCAGGAAAATTAAGGCACACAGAAATTCAATGAGTTACAACTTCAAGACCATAAAGTTAGTCAGTGGTAGAACCACAGGTAGCCTTTTGCAATCATGCTTACTTACTCTGTTCTTGGCACTTGGCTGTGTTTAGTCCTCTTGGCCAAGCACTGGCAGAAAGTCTCATCCATTTAATAATCTTAAAACCTATATGTTCACCTGGATGCATTTCTTCGGAAGCACTATGGGGTATTTTCCTCCTTCTAATTTCACCCAAATAGCTCCCAAAGATATGTACTGTTGGATGGATTTTGCTGCTCTGGAAAATCCTGCACTATTCCCAGTTACCTGGGACAGTAGCACTATTCCAACATAAACACATGATCAAGAACAGCTAAATAGACTATGATTTTCAGACCAGAGAAACGATGAACTGTGGGGACAGAGAGGTCTGTCAGAGAGCTGAACTCATGAGTGGTATGTGGAAGGACAATAAGGAATTTTTATTTTCTGTCTTTCATTGAAAAACTAGGGAAAATTGAATGAAATGATCAGATGACAGGTCGAAAATGGCCAAAATAAGGTATTCTTCACATAAATTGTGTTTCTTGCCACTAGAAATTGTGGATGCTAAACTTCATGTGGGTTCAAAAAGTGACTAGATGAATTTTTGGTAGGAAAAATCCATCAGGAACCATTAGCAAAGGATGCTGTCACAGGATCCAGACACAGACTGGCAGAACCTGAGGGAGTTCTGTATTTCTCTTGAAGCACTATATTTCTCTTGTCCTGCCCTGTTGCATCCTCTTCTGTAGGCAATTACTACCTGTCATTGTTAGACCACTGGTATGACCCAGAGATGTCATTCCAACTGTCCTAAAGGCTAACATTAAAAAAAAAATATCTTTTTATATGTGTTAGAGAAATCGAAGTCTCAAATCCTTTTCAATACTCACTGAATTGTGGGCATCACCAAAATTTCACATCCGTGAGTTCTGAAGTTACCCCTATATGGCATTAAAGGTTTCCATTCTTGTTATATGGCTTTTTTATTTTCCCTTCACAAATAGTAGTGCCTGGCATCACATCAGTGCCTGGTAGCTGGACGCTACAGTACACTGTGTGGGAGGTAGAGCATCTTAAATTATCTCTGTTTAACAGAAGAGCAGCCGAAGCCAATAAAGGCTAAAGGTGGGAATTCATCTCACTTTGAACTAGCGAACAGAAAGCTGACTGTCAGTTGTACGCTGGGTGACTGATGGCACGCTGTGGTCAATCAGAAGAGAAGAGTCTTTTTAGAGAAGTTTGTAGCTATAAACACCTAATATTAGGGAAGAGGAATTAATTTGCTTAAGATACTACAATGAGGCAGCAGTGGCAAAGTCAGGAATTAAATATGGGTCTTGCAAATCCTCTGTGTAAGGAACCAACAGACAGCCTTTCCTCTGGCCCTGCTCCATGTTATATATGTCTGTCATATTCCTCTCTGTAAGAAATCATCTCATCTTTTAAGACCTTTCCTCCTGTGGAAACCTCCTACGTGCCCAATGCTTTGTGAAGTATTAGGATGTTTTCTTTCTTGCTGGTTTCGTATATTCAATGATAGGAAATACTTTCATTGGACCAACGAAATCCAGATTCATCATTCACTGGAGGAGGTGGTATGTGATGTGTATGGGGTGTGAAGGTGTCTTTGGATTTTCCTTCCAGGGAGAATGGCTATGAGACATTCAAAGCTTCTGTCTTCATTCCTCGCAAGATGCAGGCCAAGTTCCTACTGCATTATGAAGAGCTTTTGCAAAGGCGACTGGGCAAATATGAGTATACAGTCAGCATCCGGCCCCAGCAGCTGGTGGGGAGGTTACGAGTGGAGGTGAACATCCTGGAGAACTCAGGCATAGTTTCACTGGAAGTGCCTCCCCTTCGAAACAGCAAGCATAAAGGCAATGGGAAAGTTGAAGGTAAGGAGAGATTTTATGACCCGTGGTTCTGTTACTTGTGGGGCCTTAATCACTTCTCAAGAACTGGACTGGCAGTGTTGGGAGTTCTCCAAGGTGTTTCATTCACTTTCCCTCTGCTCCAAATGGGGCATTAAGTAAAACCCCAATATTGTATTAAAGCAGCATTGTCTAGGGTCAAGACTGTATTAGAAACTAGAGGACACATCTCTTAAAGACACCAAGAAAAATGAATGCTAGCAGCTCATTAGGCATAAATTATTCTGGCAAATTCCATCTATGACTTTATGTAGAAAGATACATTTTTTATTTTCCCTTCTTAAGTCCTGCTGCACTCACTGTATGACAGGTACATTCCACCCCAGAGGTGGCTGCATTTGAGTGACAAGCAAGTCTCTAAGCATTGCAGGCCATCAGCAATTTCTATTTAGAGATCCCTCATTCACTGGCAGGGCAATCACCAGGTTCATGAAAGCTGGTATAATGGCTACAACATGAAAGGGATTTCAGGATTATGAACTCCATGCGGTTCAGTGGTGAGAATTCAGTCTTATCATAAAGGCTGATGGCTTTTATTCTGTTCTCTATAGATGACTGTCTATGTGGTATCTGTGCATAAGCATGTGAGAACTTCGAAGCTTAATGAATATAGGGCTGATCCCATTCAACTCAATAGGATTTTTTTTTTTTGCTATTGTCTTTATGAGCTCTGAACTGGACCTTCAGGCCTTGTGCTCAGCATTTGAGCAGGCTCTTCCCTGGCTCCACATCTCCTGGGACCTGTTTATTTTAAGTGAATTGTTTTTTCCATCCCTCTATGCCAAGGCAGATAGGAAATCCTGCATTTTAGAACATGGGAAATTCCAAGAGGAAAATCCGTGTTTTGCCAAAGCACTAAGTGCAGTCCAAATATCTACTTTTACCCCCAACTGTCCTCACTCGCTGTTCAGACAGTGTAAAGGTAATTTTTCTAGTGTAAACTAACAGTGAGGAGCACAGGATACTGTAATTGCTACATGTTGACAAAAAACCCTCACCAAAAAAAGAGGGTGAGTCAGAGCTGCAAGCAGGATGTGGGACTTGATCCTCAGTTACTCTAAGTGACATAATGCCAGCAAATTCAGTGGAGCTGTTCATGTCTGCCAGGTAAAGACCCTAAAACATGTGACCATGGAGTTAAACTGCTTGCTCAGTGTTATCCTACTGATTTCATCCAAATCACATTGAAGTCAAGGCTGTCGGTGACTTGGACAAGCTTCAGGTCAAGCATTATACAACTAATTAGTCTCTCTGCTGTACATCCATGCACTGTGTGATAAACGTGCTCTGCTCCTCATCAGGAGGGACAGGAAACCTTTTTCACCTATCAGGGAGTATCATAGTGCATGGTAGTATATGGTTTCCTGCAAAACATCTGGCATTGATCAAGGTTAGAGACAGACTAAGCAGAGCAGACACTCTGTTGGTCTAGTGCGGTATGGAAATTCCTATATGTAAGTGACATACAGGGAAAACTCTCGTAACTTGCTCTCCAAATGGCAACCTGTGAGTACTGATCATTCTTGGCACTGTGCTTCAGATTTAAAACAGCTTATATAAAAATGGGCCTAAGCTCTAAGATGCCATAATCCTCCCTAGCCAGTAAAATGTATATAAAATAGATGTCTCATTTCAGGATGGATAAAGCAACTGAAACTCAGATTCCCTGTGCTTTATCCTTGCTCAGAATTCAATTACAGACCCTTTCTATCTGGAATTGCCCTATACAGTTGGTGAAAACTGTTTGCTGTGATGAAATCACTGCTATGGAAGTCATTGAAATGCCAAACATGCTTTTGGGGTCCATCATGGGCAGTCAGGAGTGGGTTGTGTCTCCGCCAGATCAAGTCTTCATTGGTAGTCAGGTGTGTGCCACTCAGATGAGTGTATAGAGTTAAAGAATTCAGTAGGTTTGCTGAGCTTCTTTCTGATCTAAAGCAAGATGAGGAGACTAGGGCATTAGCAGCAGCAAGAACAAAAAAAAAAAAAAAAAAAAAGAAGAAAAAAAAAGAATTGGCGGAGGGTCTCAGAAGTGTCTGATATAGGTCGCAGAGAAGGACAGCTTGTTTTGGATAGGAGGGATTTATTGCTTGTGACCTCTTCTGGCCAACAAGATCAATCACACTCGGAGCAGACAACAGGAACTTCCTGCCTTCCTAAACACAAATGGAAACCACAAGAATACTCCTAGGGAGGGCAAGGCCAAGGCAAGGAGCATTTCACTTGGAAATCCACTATATTCCGGTCGGCTGTCATCTCTCAAGCTTGAGCCAAAAAAGCAAAATATCTGAGTTACTAGATCCTCCCTGCAAAGCCTTCTTGCTCATATGACACCTAAAGACCCAAGAGCATGAGATCTGCACATCCAGTGAGACCTCCAGGGAAGGCTATGAGTTTTTAAGTGAAAGACAGGTGAATTGTAGGTCTTACATTTAAAGAGTGGCTGCTTGGCAGACAGTCTGCAAACTGGGAGTAAACCAGCAAAAAGACAGTGTCTGGTCTCTTCTTGGATTCCTGTGGCTTAAAGCTCTTCGGTATCACTTGACTGGAGACCATGGTAGCAATCTAGTCAGTAAGTAAGTGGCCAGCAAAGGATGTCAGACCAGATGCTGCCATACTGTGTTACCTCTGGTGCTCCAGATGAAAGGTCCCGACTTAAAAAAATGACCAAATAAGGAACAGAAGCCTGCACATTAAAAATTGTACTGCCTGACTGGTTTGAGTTTGAATATGTCATGAAAACTGTCTTCCTCAATTTCTTATGTCTACAAAGATGTCTATAGTATCTCACAGTTAATGATAAAATATGAGATTTTGATAAGTATTAATAAATTCACTTGAGAGTATTGGGTAAAAAATGTATTGTGACATCAAGTCATCAGTTAAATGGCATTCTGAGTAATATGTCCAAAGTGCCATCAACCTGAAACCATTGTTGAGGATGGGATGTAGCTTCACGACTCATTTAGATACTTTTGACTCTGACTGACCTGGATAAGAAACTACATTCTTTTTCTGAGTACAGGTCCTGAAGATCCGGTGTAGGATAGGCAAATTAAGTTGAAAATCAAATATGTTTGGCTTTGGAGTCATCCACAGCTCCAGATTATAAGCACCAGCAGTGACTGATGTTCATAACTGAAATGACAACCGGTTGTGGCAATAAACGCTGTTAGCAAAACTAATGAAAAAAAAAATAACAATAGTTTAGAGGAATGGCTGATCTGCTTTTATTTCATGGACCAATCCTCTTTCTTACATTTGTGGTGCTTTCTACATGCTATCCATAGAGCCAATGTACCATGCAGGAAGCATAGTGGAAAAAACAATTTCTGTTTAATGGTCATTCAGGATTGGCACTTTTGACTCTAGCCAAACTGCTAGTATCCATACAGTCTGTGATGAACAGATGAGATAAAACTTAAAGACCTATAGACAGAAGATGTCCCTTGATGAGAAAGAGCGAAGGATACTTCTTTTTGCCATTTATAAAACAGCGCAGAAATCACAGCTGTAGGAGCAGAAGCAGTAGAGAGTCCAATTCTGCCTGGTTTTGGCTGTAGGGGCCCAAGATTCAAAGATTGGACTTGGTTCCACAAACTTCCAGTGATTTATGAAAAGTGAAGCTGTGCTTTGCTATAGATAGAGGCTCTTGGAAAGTCCTGCGTACATCCTCTCTGAATACGGAGCAGAGACAATGTGATGACAGGTCTTTCCAGTATATTTCCTTTGTCAGTGACTCCTGTGCACACAGCTCCATCTGGGAGTTGTATTTTTCCCAAAGGAAGATATAAGGCATGTGAATTTTGGAAAGCGATGTTTTGGCGTGTGGAGGTGTTGACTTCTGTCACATACAAACCCCAAAACAGGAGACATTGAGGCCAATGGTCCTGGCCTTCTCTGGTGACCTCAGAATGGAGCCATTTTCTGAATGATGTCCTACCCAGCATCCTCAGGGATGACTGTCCTCATCCTTTTCCTCCAGCAGAGAAGTGTGAGAACTAGTCATAGACTTGGGCAGGGAGACACTAGGCTGCTTGAGAATGACTATTTCTCTTCAAAGTCATAGGTCTCAGAAAGGTTTTTATTTCTTATCACAGTTGTCTAGAAGTTTCCTCATGTGAGGAGGATGAACTTTGCATTTGAGCTCTAATCCTGACTCTGCCAGTCTCCAAAATAATTTAGGTTTAACTGTTCATCATGTGAGGACTACATTTTCATATGAAAAATGCTTTTTCCTGCTCTGTTTACTTCTTTAGCTGAATTTGGTGGAAAGTTTGTCTAAAGGCCCTATTAACTACCTCAGCATGAGCACAGACCAGCTTGAGTCATTGGATCTCATCCATGCTCTGTACTCTGCAATATCTCATAGATTTTCCTCTCTCAGTCACTGGTTTGAAAAGAACTGGGCCAATAAACGGATGAGAGTAATTGTGATCCAGATACCAAGTGCTGCCTTAAAGAAGAAACCTGGGGGAAGACATAGTAACTGTATTCAAATGTATAAAATGCTGCTGCAAGGAGGAAAAAAATACTGTGCTTTCTGTGTCAATAACAGAAAGAACAAGAAGTCATGGGTTTATAATCCAGAAAGAAAAATGTAAATTAGACATTGAAAATGTCTAACAACGAAAAAGTGAAGCTCTGGAAAGGACCGGCAAGGGCAGGTACTGAGTTTCCATTACTGCAGGTCTGGAGTGTTTCCAGACCATGTCATAAAATCAAGTAGGAAGGGATTCAGTCTGGGAACATGCGACGGATTAGATAACCTGCCTTCCAGACCTGATTTCTATTATTCCTGGGGAAAAAAAGTATTTTGTATCTTCTGTATCAGACCACTTTTTGTTTTTAGTCTCTGTTCTGGAGATGAGAGATGAGTGACTATGAAGAAGATGGGAGAGCTTCCCCAGCTATTCCTGTCACTGACAACGGCTATGCGAGGCAGCCTTGGAAACCTCCTCTCCAGGCATTCCTAAAGCACTGTCTGTGTTACAGGGGATAACATTTCTCACCTCCAAAGAGTGTTTTGAGGAGTAGTAGAGGGATGCAATGTGATCCACATGATCCCATCTAGATTCCACAGTGCTTTACAAAACTGGATATATGTGATTATGCCCATTTAACAGGTAGGGAAACTGAGGCATGGAGTGGCTACCTAACTCAGCTCATTTCAGATGGTCAAAGTCCATAGAAATGCTAGGACTGGAACTCATGCTGCTGTGGCACACAGCATATTGTGCTCACCTGTCAATGTAATTATGCAGAGAAACACAGAAGTGAAGTGCAAAGGCCACAGCCACAGATGTACACGTGCAGTAGGTATAAGGGGAGAGCTTCTGTTTCCAGTGTGAGACTGACTTGCACTAACTCTGATGTGATGTGGGCAGGCAGCCTAACCAACGACAATGCTTGCTTTTCAGCAGCTGATGAGAAGTAATGTGAAACCCTCAAATAGATCAGAAAATATAAATGAACAGTCAAGCCATTTCTATGAATTCTGGGCATTTCCCACACACTGGCAGTTAAATGGGATTTTGGAAGTGATAGAAGACAGATAGAAAATCCAGGAAGGCAAATACAAGCAAATCTGATGCATTGTGTATTAAAAAACATCTTACACCTGTTGATTCATCAGATCAAAGAGCAGATATAAAAGTAAAAACAAATCAAGACGGAGGTAAAACCTTATAGAGCTATTGATTTATGACTTTTCTTTGCCAGGAGAAATCTGAACTGTACACAGATTTTAGAAAAAATGTCAAAGCTCTGGGTAATCATTTTATAAGCCCCCTTTAAGATCCAACACTAGTGCTCTTAAGTGACTTCAACGTACGGGATGGGACCTCTCTCTCTGTTTCCATCAGGATGAATGGATTGGAACTGGCACAGTCAGAGAAGCCACGATGCAGGGTCAATTCTTGACTTTACTGAAATTGAGTAATATCTGTCATTCAGCCTCCTTGGTCAAGACTTTTGCTGATGAGTTTGTTTCACATTCCAGGTCCTCCAACTATAATTTATTTGTATAGAAGTTGGGCCTATGAGAAAACCGTTCCCTGCCTTAACAGTATGGTCTTGTGCCTTGTCTATTCAAATGCACTCACAGGACAGTTATAAAAGTAAAGCCAACTCAACATGGAAGTAACATCCTAGAGTGTTATTGATTTATGGCTCTTACTTTCATTCCTTTGCCTAGAGGAATCTAGATTGTACATAGCACTTCAGAGTAAACGTCACAGCTTTGGCTAATCATTTTATAAACCCACGGGAACACTAGTCCCAGCATTTCTATGGACTTCGACCTGTGGGAAGTCAGGTGAGTTAGGTAACCGCTCCATGCCTCCATTTTCGTACTTGTTAAAAGGTCATAATGATATGATTTTGTAAATCACTGTGGGATCTGAATGTGAGGTGGATTGTGTTCAATGTTGCATTCAGATGTCACGTTGCATTCCTCTAATGCTGCTCAAAGCACTTTACAAAGGTGGAGAAGTGCCACTCCTCGTTACATAGACAGTGTTATAGGAACCCCTGGAGAGGAGCTTTCCAAGACTGCCTGCACCTTGTCACTGTGATCAGTATTGTTAATGGGGTATAGCACACAATTAAAATGATCCTAAAGCAGATGTCTATGTCTGGCCAGATGTATCATACCCAATCTCCCCTGACACTCTTGACCTGGTCTCCATTCAGCATAACGGGAGCCTAGAAAATAAACTCAAACATATGTACTTGCATTGTGAACACCTAAACTGGAACTGAATCTCACCCATCTTTTCTTTTCCCTGCCATACCACAGACTTCTTGGGCCATCTTTGCCAAAGATTTGAGACACACACCCCCAGTATAATTAAGCAGCTCATTCCCACCAATTTTAATCAGTACATGAGCAGATATAATACAACTGCATATAATAGAACTCTTCGCTGGGTAAAAAACTGGCTGGATGGCCGGGCCCAGAGAGTTGTGGTGAATGGAGTTAAATCCAGTT
>NW_008825160.1:56820-64924 GCF_000699105.1 Pygoscelis adeliae
TGTCCAGAGAAGGGCAACGAGGCTGGTGAGGGGTCTGGAGAACAAGTCTTATGAGGAGCAGCTGAGGGAGCTGGGGTTGTTTAGCCTGGAGAAAAGGAGGCTGAGGGGAGACCTCATCGCTCTCTACAACCACCTGAAAGGAAGTTGTAGCGAGGTGGGTGTCAGTCTCTTCTCCCAAGTAAGAAGCGATAGGACGAGAGGAAATGGCCTCAAGTTGCGCCAGGGGAGGGTTAGATTGGACATGAGGAAAAATTTCTTTACTGAAAGAGTGGTTAAACATTGGACCAGGCTGCCCAGGGAAATGGTGGAGTCCCCATCCCTGGAAGTATTGAAAAGACGTGTAGATGTGGTGCTTAGGGACATGGTTTAGTGGGCATGGTGGTGTTGGGTTGACGGTTGGACTTGATGATCTTAGAGGTCTTTTCCAACCTTAATGATTCTATGATTCTATGAACTTCTGTGCCTCAGAGGAGTGTTTGTTAGAATAATCACTGTGAGAGTTGAAGCACCCAAGAAGAATATCAGTTGAGAATCTATTTTGGTGTTTTCAATAGCTAGTTAGGATAAGGGGGAAAGCCCTCAAAATCTGGCGAAGTTCAAGACCAAATCTGACCTTTGGTCAGTCTCATGTAAGGGTCCTTACGGAGTCCAGAGGGAATGAACTGTTGGCACACCAAAAGAGAGTAAGGTGGGATTTTGACCACACAGAGAGACAACAAGGAATCTCTATATTCCTCAACTTTAGAAAATGAACACAGGTAACAAGACAAGCAGAGGTTCCTTCAGGGTGACTCAGACATAAATTATTTTCTTTCTCTGAGATGCCCTCCGAAATGCGTATCTCTCTTCATTGGCTCAGGAAGGGCTCTCGGAGATTACGGTGAGTTAGATCTCAGGGATGCAGTTTGCATGACTGCACTAGCAAGTGTTGGATTTTTTCTCAATCAGTAAGACTGAAATTACAGCGACTATACTGATAAGTCTTTGCTGAACATAAAGGCAGCTAACGTGACTTGTCCAGATGTAGACATTACACATAAGATGCTTGTCAGATCAAGCAATCAATTAGTTAGATCAATCCCACCTCACATGCCTATGGTACATCTGAACAAGTCACCTCAAGAACTCTTTATAATCAATAGGGAGAAATCTGCAGTATAATTCATGTAATCCTAGAAGAAATTATTAAACAGGTCAAATGAATCACACTTGCATTGACTGGCAGGACCTCAGGTATAGGATCTGCATTCTAGATGTCTAGAGTTGGCTGGAATGAATACCATATACATGTCTGAAGTTGTGTGTTCATTATTTACAGAAAGCAATTAACAGACATACAGAGAATATCTGGCCTTTGAGTTCAGTGACCTCCAAACAGAAGTGAGCACAGGAATTTTGCCTAAACATTTATATCATGATAGCACTGCAATGTTCGTTTCAGTTTAGAATTAGAGGGGAGGGTTTATTAAGTTCTTATTTTATCACTGGTGAGCTGAATCTTTAATCTCAGTATGTAACTATGCTAGTTGACCTGACTCCATGGTAATACTGTGTGTGCTGTGGTTAGACATCTGTTAGACAATGTGAAAAACTTGTAATATTGTGGTTTTATCTCAACAGGTGATGTTTCTCCTCCTCCTTCTACTGTAGTTGGACATACCAAAACCTTAGCTAAAGTTACGTTCAATCCCAGTGTTGTCGAGCAAACCAGGATCGCCCGAAATGGCATTTTGGGAGACTTCATAATTAGATATGATGTCAACAGGGAGCTGAGTGTTGGGGATGTTCAGGTACTGTACACAGCTCATCTTTTCCGTTTTATTAGCTATACCTGAGATGGTTCAATTGTCTTGCATGCTCCAAATATCCTGGAAAATGTTTTCCAAGCGAAGGCTACTTCTCTATCTTGTAAGAACTATCCAAAATAAAACCAAGCAGTTGGCAGCCACAAGATGGACTTAAAAACCACAGGTACCTACTTCATTGAGTTTCTTTTTTGTATATGCTTTTCAGTTTCTCAATATACTGGCTGTATATATCTGGATACAAGGACAGTTCCCCAAATGCATGTTATGGTTCTGATCCCTGGGTACACACGTTATATCCTTACCGCATTTGGAAGGAAACCCCAATGTCCACCATGGAAGGAGATGTGGAGAGCTCCGGTAGGCTCCCCTAGTCTGGATAAACAGGGGGCCAGGATTAAGAGGAATACCAAGGAGCACTTATATCCTCCAATGTAGACACTGAAAGCAGGATCAGGTGTGCCCAACCAAATATCCCATAATGATGTGTGTGGAACACTGCATCATGATCTGCCTTTGATTCCTGACTTCCTTGCTTTTCCACAGATTCTTAATGGGTATTTCGTGCACTACTTCGCTCCCACAGATCTTCCTCCACTGCCAAAGAACGTTGTCTTTGTGCTTGACAGCAGTGCTTCCATGGTGGGAACGAAACTGAAACAGGTGAGGTCCTTGCATTTATTATAGACGGTTAGCTGTAAGGTTGCAGGGAGCTTGGTTCAGACTTCGTCTCACCAGACGGGTTCTTCTGCAAAATGTTTGCTATGTCTGAGGTGAGAGGAGGCTCTGAAGAAACCTCAAGGTGAGATGATTTACCTGCAATGAGAAATTACGATGTTAGGGGGAATGAGATGGGAATAAGAAGTGCAGAGGACTTCATCACTCTGTAAAAAAGGTCGGTGCTGTCAAAACTGAGCTAGGATGCTGCAGATAGGGTTGTCCTGGGCAGTTCTGTTCTGGGCATTTTGAAGAGAGGCAGAATAGAGAGAATTCCCAGCAAAGTGCATTCAGCAGACCATTGTATCCAGCTTAACAGCAGAGAAAAGATACTGCTGTCTTTAAATTACCTTGGCAAAACCCTTAGCAATGTATAACTCAATGGGTTCTGCTGAAAGAAAGGTCAATTTGTCCTGTTTGAGAATCTGAGTCTTTCAGCACAAATCTCAGACATTTTTACAGGGCACAGATCTTAACGTGAGCCAACACACCAAGCTGAAGGGCACATCGCCAATGCTTAAAATTGACCTTTGACATGGAGTGTTCAGGCTGGTGCCTAAACTTTTTTGCTTCTTCAATTCTCTGGGCTGGACAGATGGTAACCATCTCCAGTTCAGGAGCCAAGCAGTTGGCTTGGAAGGGCACCGTGCTTGGGGAATATACTCTTTCTCTCAGCGCAGTATTATCAGTCTAAACTAGAAGCAGACTGTGCCTGGGGAAATATACTCTCTTTGTCAACACAATATTATCAGTCTAAAATAGAAGCAGAGATGAATTAAGACCTCAATTCTGTTCTGAATGATTTGACAGATGTATCTCAGGTCTGCACTCACACTGGAGAGGTAAGTCCAGTTTCCATCTTATATATCTGTGCAGAAAAGGAGAAAAGTCCTGGTAGGGTTAGTATTATTTCCTTCCATTTGAAGACTTGCCCACAGGCATGAGGTATGGAGAAGTTAGTTGGCTTCTCTCTGTTGAATGGCCACATATTTACCTTCTACTTTCTCACCATGGCCGAGCTAATGACAGTGGAAAGTGACATTTTCCACATAGGTTGACACCAATATAGGGCAGTTTCAGCTTGTATGGATGGTGTCGTCTTGTAATCCTACTAGAATGACTGAAGGCCAATGGCTTGAACTTGTATCTTGGCCAGTTAAGGAGCTCTAATTAGTTCATTCAGGCTCCTTGGTCACCTGCCTGGAATGTGGTGATATTTCTGGAAAGTGTGGTTATTTGAGGGCCTTTTTTTTCCCTTGACCACCAATACTAGCCCAAATGTTCTTGACAAACACAGACCATGGTCATTCTCTGACAGTTGTCTGTCTTTGAACAAGGACATTGGGGGTACAGATGCCTTTCTCTCTGTGCTGAAAACTTTACTGTCTGGTTTCAATGATGGTCATAAATCTTAATTTAGAAGCTGTGTCCCCTATTAAATCAAATTAGCTCCACTGTGAGCTAAAATGGAGTATGACTTTTATGGTTCCTAATTACCTTCCCCAGTGACTGGAGCAGCAGAGTTGTCAACAAACATACCTAGTACTACGCTGAGTCAGGTCTTGAACGAAGATGCCTTTGAATCTTTACAAATTCCTGTGGACAGAGCCTGGCTCTTGGCTTTCTGTTATCCTTCTGCTGAAAAACGTCTGCCTTGCCTCGCAGAATAAACAGATACTGTACAAATGCACCCAGTCCTACATGCTGAAAGCAGACAGTCAGCGACACAGCGCTGAACCAGGGAGATTAAGACTCCGAAGGGCTTTGATGCTGGTGTGAACTGTGCAAGTAATGCCTCGGGTCAGCAGATTAATCCTGTACTATGAAAGCTTTTATTCTCCTCATGACTGTATTAGTGTTTCTTTTTCATATACTTACTAGAAACAACATGGACAGGGATTAACCCTTGAAGTTCTACTTCATAACCTAGCCAGCTCCTACTGCTATACATACATAAATCTCAGGCCAATTAGGTACAAGTAGGTGCCTCTTGAGCCTGCAGTGAGAGAAGCATCTAGCCAGAACCTTTGTTGAGGATGTTGTCAATTTTTTGCCCTGTTATCTCAGATATACTCTTTTTATGGAGAACCAATGGTACGTTATGGAGGAGTGCTATGTGCCGGAAGCACTTATCTTCCTCTGATTTCAACTGCTCCAAAAAATAGAACTTCACAGAATTATGACCTAAATCATAAAAACCCCACACAGATTAGTCAAGGAAAGACCCAAATCTAGGACTGGCTGAATAATATGCCTCTTTTGGTACACTAAGAAAGTGTGATCATTTATAGCCATGGCCCATGTCTGCTCAGTGGCCTTTTTACCCAATTGTTGTTGTTATTAAGATGTTTGTTAAATTACAGACATGTCCCCTGGTGGCAGTATACATGTGAGCAGAGGAAATGCCTCCTTTTCTCCTTTTTTCTTGGACTCTTGCAGCTGTGGTGATCTATGGTGGTGTGTAGAGAGCTGGGAATTCCTATGGGACTGTCTTTCCTCATCTCTCTCTCTCCTGAGTCACATGCAAGATCAGCTGAAAATACAGTCAGCACTTGTAAAGAATGCTCTTGCAGGTCAGCTGCAGTAACTATGGCAAAGGACAGTTTTTAGGGTTGTATAAGCAAGGATGAGAAACATCAGCTGTGCACACTTTTCTATAGTAGCTCAAGGAGATTTTGTACTCTTCAGTCACCTGCCTTCATGAAGTTAATGGCAAAGTGTCTCAAATGGGTTCAGGATTTCATGCATCCTGTAGTTCCCACAATCTAATTGTGAGTCATTTCTCTTTTCCTCTCCCAAGGTTTTCCTTTTTCTACATGAATTTTTATCTGTTTGTGCCATCCCTTTCTTCCTAAGCTATCTCAGCCTTTGAAGCAACAAGATGTCCAGACCCAGCTGCAAACACATCTCACACATAGTGAGACTGGTTGATCAGCTTAAATCAAATCATTAAGACCCTTGAGACGTTCCCCTCACATTACTGAGACATATTAGCTTTGTGGGGAAGATCAGCTAACATGCGTATTCCTCCTGCAGTTTTCACGGCCTCTGAACTCTGGTGATGTCTAGCAGACTCAGATACATTACAGCAGTCCACCTCCACTAAGAATCTGGGCCTTTGCCACAGTCACCTTCTAGCACTGGCAGGGAGATAAAGTTCAGGAAGAGAAAACTCTTGAGCATGATGATAAAAAAATTCTTCATGTGTTCAAGACCTTGCACATCATTACTGCTGTCCCACTGGCAAGGAAAATACTGTTTTTGTCCTCATGAGCTTTGTTCCTTCATTTGCCAAGAGACAGTAAGCTCTGTGCGGAATAGTTGGTTTTTAGCAGGAGCCAGAAGACCCTGGGGAACAGGTTATATCTGGAAGGTTTACTGGAAAGAAAAATGATTTGCCCTTTGAGCAGTATGACGTGCTGATTTTTATGGTACCTTTGGCCAGGTAGAGGGGGACATAGCAGTTTTACATTGGTATAACTAAGAGAAAGAGGGGCCAGTTATAGGTTCACCACCTTGTGATTACCATGATTATCCCCAGCTTCACTAAACATAGTGAAAAAGGATCTTTATCAGCCCGCAATTCAGTGTTATAGAACAAGCATGTTCCAAGCTATGAATGTGTCCACAAGAGGATGGATTTGCAGATATTTTGCAGGTATGAGGTAAGAGGTAGTTGTTTCAACCACAGATTCATTTCACCTTGCCTTTCTCACAGGCAATAAATGCCCACACACTCAGTTAAACAGTTGGCTACACCGCAAGCCTGGCAACTTGTCAATGGTAGTGTGCCAGACTGTAATTTTCTTTGAGGTTAATTGCTCTAGGAGGAATTCAGCTGAAGCTGGGACCTGCTGTGTATTTGCAAGTGCTTCAGTTTATTTACCTGCATCCATCCAAGGGACACTGTTAGTACCCTTGATCTGTGACCCACACTGTCTGAGCCCTTCTGAGGGCCCGAGTGCCTTATATACACATATCCCTAAACCTCCATGCCTCAGCACACAGACTCCCTCTGAGTAGTTTCAGGGTGGTGAGAGAGCAGACAAGCACCTGAACACTCGATGTTCTCACTCCAAACTCCACCGACTTCTGCTGGTTGCGGCAGAGCTGGCTGCCGGTCTGTTGACTACTAGTCCAAATAATGGCTGCTGCCCAGGAAAACTACCTTAAATCACCAGGAGACTTTGGAAAAAATGCTAATTCTAATTACAGCCTTCAGTGAGTTTAAAGCTATTGTGAAGAGGAAGGATTTATCAGCTTTTCCATTTCTATAGGAAAGCAACAACCTGAGTGAATGCAGAACTGTATGCAGTGTCTCCAGCACAGACAGCTTCATGCAGCTGCCTCCTACTTGGGAATACACAACAGCTGTGTCATCTCAGTCCTCTCTGTAGATGTGAATATGGAATATAGGAACTACTACAGTAAATAAGATGTCAGATCCATATAGATCTTAATTGCCCAGCTTCCAAGAAAAGTGCAAGTACCTGTCATGCAGCAAAATAATCTGCCTTCACCAAACCCGAAAATTTATAAATAATGACAGGGTCATACAGACAAACAAGTAACCTTCAGAGCAAGATGCCCTCAGTTGTTCAGGACAGGGAGCATCTGCTTCTGGTCTCAGGACTAACAGCCAACATGCCCCCAGCTGATTTGCTCCATGCTGAGGCAGTAGAAGTAGAGACAGAAATTCCCGGGAAGACCCCAGCTCACCTATAAATGGGGCAAGTCCCTTAACTGGGTTCAGACTAAACAGGATGCAAAGGCAAGTCCAGAGTTTGGCATGGAAATGCTGCTGAGGCTTGAACTGAAACCCCAAGAAGACACTGAGGGTTCTCCCGAGGGTTTCAATGGGACCTTTGCTGAATTCATCAAAGGATGAACTGAAAACAGGTCCTCCTGAAGTGACAGACACAGCCCAGTGATCACCAGACCAGTCCATAGTGAAAAGGAAGGTGCAAAATCAAGCTGGGAAGTCAATACATGGATCAGGGTCATTGAGGTCTATGACCAGGCATAGCTGTGACATAGCCAGCTACAGCATAACTCTTGGTTTGAGACTTGGGACTGAGGGCCCACGCTGGAGCTTAAATGGGCAGGAGTGTGGGTAGAGGCCCCGGGTGGGGCTGGTCAGAGCCATTAAAGCCTATTAGTATGCTCAAGGCCCTGGCATACACATGCAAGTGTATGAAGCTATAGATCTGGGTTTCTTTAATAGTCCTTTCCAAGCAGGAATTGTGTTTTTCCAGTTGCTGGAGCAATACCTGGAAGCCAGACCTGGCTTCTATTCATGTTTTCATCATGGATCTGTTATGTGAACTTAGGTAGGTTAATTTCTTTGTCTGCGCTTGTCTCTGCAGAGTCTTGTCTGTTTAGCTGGCAAACCCATGGCTGGGCTTATGTACAAGATCCCCCAAGTCTAAAAGACATCTGATCTTTGCCAAGACTTAAGCTATTAGTCTAACACTGCTTGCAACAACACTGCTATTTCCAAATAAATACCCCTTCACCCTAATATGGGGTGTGGACTACACGTTGCTCAACTGAGACAGTCTGTTTCTAACTGTGAAGAGCGG
>NW_008825160.1:64949-67454 GCF_000699105.1 Pygoscelis adeliae
GTGCTTGTGGGACCTTGTGTGGAAGCCTGCTGGTGTGACGTCCTCCATGTTATATTACTGTATGAAGTCATCAAACAGTGTTCACAGGCAGTTCTGACTCTGAGGTCCACACAATGTAATTTGAAATCCCTTAGGAATGAGGGATATGATACTACCTGTGTCATGAGGAGAGAGCTTTTGCTTGGATAGTTACACCTGATGTAGTGACTTCATCTTCTCCAAAACATCTGCTCTCTTCTCTGAAGAGTTTTGGGCAAAGACTTGGCCTGTGCTGATGTGTGAGGCAGTAGCTTGGGATGGAAGTGGGCAGGGGGATGGTTGGAGGCAGGGATGTGCAGGAGGGAGTGGGGATCCTGGAGATGCTGAGGGGATTTGGAAATGGGGAAAATGGGAAGGGGAGCAGGTGTTGGAGGACTGTGAGGGCCCTGTGGCAGACTCTCAGGTGGGAAAACAGGCAAGTTTTCTTTTTTTAAAGAACAATTTAGTGTTCTTGTATTGCTTAATGCTAACCCTGACCAAAAGTGCTGGGTCTTTGCTCCAACCAACCAACCAACCAACCAACCAACCAACCATCACCACCATCCCTCACTCGCTAGAGATGAAAATGGGGAAATAGTATCTAAAAGTAAGAGGTATCACAGTTCAAGGAAAAAGGGACAGGGCTATGAGAGGAGGTGGGTAAGAGAGTCACAGCCTCTGCAGAGGGATAACAGATACTTCATTTCTGTGGAAGTACAATGCTCCTTTTCATGGAGAAATAACACCTCCTCCCTGAGTAGGAATGGTGTAATCTCCCCTTGGTGAAATAACACAGATCTTTTCTCCATGGAGAGGAAAGATCTCTGTGTGAAGGAGCAACACATCTCTCCTAGCAGGTTACACGCACAGGTAGGATGTTCTGAGGAGGGGCTAGAAAGCTTCAAACCTGGCATGCTTCCGACTGCTGAGGCACTCACTGTAAGAGAGTGGCTACATGATGAAGAATGGAGGCTAATCAACATGAAAAGCATAGCAACCTGTGTCTCAGCCCCACTCCTGCTGCATAACATAGCAGCTAATTGTTGCTGAAATCGAGGGGATGTGCTGCAGACAGTCTCTTGGGAGTGTCAACTCTTCCCAACACTGTGTCGGCAGCTGATCTGTATGACAGAGAATGAAAGTCCCGAGTTGTTGGAACAGTTTTCATGTGCTGGGACTAACTCCATCTTCTGAGGATGGGCAGAGGAAGAGATGTCAAGCTCTACACTGAGGGCATGGGGCACTTTTCCCTTGGTGTTGACCTTTTTGCTGCTAGCTCCATGGAAATTTTCTGTCATGCTGGCAGGGTGGGGGTTTGAGTGTTTGACTGGTATGCTATGGGATGTGATCCCACGTAAAATGAGCTAAGCACAAGACAAGAATGTGGCCTTCATACACTGCTGTGTCAGTCTGGCTGTCTGCCCAGGTAGCCCCGTTGTTTCCAGTAGGGTTATTTCAGTATGGCACTGTGGGGCAGCCTTTAAACTTTTCCCTTTGACTTATTGTACAGAAACATTTACTGCTCCAGCTGTAATCCATACTGCACTGTTGATAAATGCTTGAAGTAATGATGGTTGGTGCTGATAAGAGCTTGCCTCCTTAAAACTCTGTACAAGCATTTATTTATATCCTCAACACTGCAATGAGATTGCAAAGACTTAGCATCTACTCTGCCCTCTGGGTACATGAAACTCCAGTTCCTGAGAAATCAGATCATCTTGCAGTTTTTCACGTATTTATCACCATGATGTTGGGTGCTAGAGAAGTAAGTTACCCCAACTGATAGCTAAACTTGTCCACATCCTTGAAGACAGTTTTATCTTCCACTGAGCAGAAATCCAGTGCTTAAATACCCTGGATGAATGTGGAGCTAAAAGCGATTTACTCAATGTTAAGTGGAAAATCTTTGTCAGAAAAGGCAATAGAAACAGTTGCTCTAAATGATGCAGTATTTCTTTTGCAGGCCGGGAAACTACAAAGCAACTTTTTCTAAGGCCATACAGGGAGTCAGCAATGTTCAAGTTACTAGCAAGGGATCTGTGATGTTCAGGCGGGAGAGACTGGACCATGGACTGGAGACAGACCTTTATTGTCCAGAGCTCTACAACCAAACTCCCTCCCATCACAGGCCAGTGTCAATGTAAAACAAAATGCTTGTTGTCCAGAACTGTGAAGGAGATTTCCTTGGTTACGTGATCAGTGTCTGCCAGGAAGAAAGCACAAAGATACATTGACGGGGAGAGGGTTAGTTGCAGTCCCTGAACTGCACAACGCTCCCTGAAGAAGAAAGGGCAGATTGTCCTCCCCAAGAGGGGGATGGAGGAAGGTAAAAAAATCCAAGGATACACTTCTGGGTTAAACGCAATTTTTGGTACAAAAATCCCTGTTGCTGGCAACTGGCATGTGAGCTGCATTATATGGGCAGAAAGGAAACTGGGACACAGAGGAAAGCAAAACTCACAAGATGTGGCATCAAACCTCAGCAGG
>NW_008825160.1:67464-76091 GCF_000699105.1 Pygoscelis adeliae
TTGCTCTCTCTGTACCTCAGCTCCTCCCTGTAAAATGGCAGTGGAGCTCACACTGCCTTTCCCTTGGCTACTGGATCCCAAACTAAGGCTATGGCAGTACCTTGTCTGACTTCGATAGCACCATTTCAGGTGTGACTTTGATGGCAGCCTTTCCTTAAGTTACAGTATTAATCCCTCTGACAGACTGTGGACAGATTTGACCAGATATTGCTGTTGTAGCTTGGAAAAGCCAGCTCTAGACCTTTTTATCAGCTACCTGTGCATGTTTGGAAAGGGAAAGATATGAACCAAAGCATAGAGGATATTGAAAGGGAGGGGGGAGCTCTTCTGTATTTTTCTCCCTGTGCTTCCTTGCAGTGTTTTGCCAAACAACATATTTACTTGTACTTTTCTTCTTCTCACTGTAGGAGATCTGGTTTCTGAGCCCTTCTCTGCACTGTTGCACTCTCAGACAAGTTACTGGACAGAGCTGTGGGTTCCTAGTTCCTTTTGAGCTTACAACTTGTAAGCTCCTTTCTTGTCAAATATGGACTCTTACAGGGGATCTGGAAGGACAAAGTAAAGGCTACTGAAATTTGGTCGTCTAGTTGTGGCATCCTTCAGTATATGGTTCCAGATGGTCCCATGTCTGCTATCTGCAGACTGTCCTCGGGCAGTGCTTTCAGCCAATGGGTACTGCTTTCCAAAGGCTTTGGTTGTGAATGCTTTTCTCTCTGCTAGCCATGCTCTTCAGACTGACTGATCTCAAGCCCACGTGGTTCACTGGTGCTGGCTGAAGCTCGAAAGGGGCTGTGTCACTGGTGTCGATGTCTCACTGCCCAGCCGTTGCGAGGGCAGATGCCAGCTGTGTTTGGGCACGCAGGGTGCAGCTGAGGATTGCCAAGTGATCTCAGAGGCACTGGCAGGGTGGGTGCTGGGAGAGCTCCCTCTGCATCTGGAAGCCGTTTCCAAGAGGGGTTGAGTTATACTGCAGTGGTGCTGAGACCCACTATCCATACAGAATTGATTCAGCACGAACTAAAAGCCTTTTGATTTTTTTTTTTTTTTTTCTTTTAATGGGCTGGCATGAAGCTTGCACAGAGGATGTGGGCCTAGGATGAAGCACTTACAAGTGCTCCTAGGCAATGGAAAGTGAGAATACGTGGGCTTGGGACATGCATTATAATGAGGTGCTTGAATTCCCCCCTTGCTTCATAGCAGGGCCAATGTCTGGCAATGACACGGCATCTAACAACCAAACATTGTCTCCCTTTGAACTGCACAGCTTTCAGGGCAGCCAGGCTTCACCCTCACCCTGCTCCTCAAACAACCAAGAGACTGTGAGAGAAATGTCACTGGGACTCAAATTCCTCCTAAAAGGTGCCCAGATGGTCTGACATCATCCCAGATGTCTCTGAGGCGGCTCTTTGACCCAAGAAAGGCCTGAACGCTCTCAGCTCTCCCATGGGAGTGTGTCTCTTCCCATGCTCTGCTCCACCAGTGTTTAAGCAAAGTGAGGTCTGTCAGAGCTAGCCCCAAGGACCAGGTACAAAGGTGACAAGTCACAGCTGAACTGGAGCGTAGCTGGGGGAGTCGTGCTCTTCCTGCTGTTTCTGGAGCTCGTACAGCCCCGAATCATCTTGGCTGTGATGCAGGGCCCTTAGCAAGCAAGAACCAGAAGAGCAGCAGTTGTGTTGCATGTCCAGGTATCAGTGTGGAGGTGACAATGAAGACCAGAGTGGTGGCTGGGAGCTGGCTTGTCTCTGACCTTGTAGGCTTGACAAGACACTATCTGCACATCATTCATCTAGAAAGTGTGAGCCCATCTTCAGCTTCTAATCATTTCTGAAGCACAGACAAAAACTGTGATCACTCCCTGGCAGCCATGGTCATCCCACCTGTCCTCAGCTTTAGACCATGACTCTTCTGCTTCAGATTTGGGGAGGGATATTTTGTAGCCCTGGAGGTGGCTGTTTCAAGCCTCAGGTTCTAGCTGTGCTGATAGCTCATTCACCAGCACAGCTACTCGACTTAAATGCACTGGAGTGGCAATTCAGTCTCCACCTTTTGGTTCAATTTCATCTGTGCTAATTTGGGGGAAATGGAGGAATCTTCCTCCACTGAGTTATCCTCTTTTAAATCCTGATTTAAAACTTGTCTCTGACAGCTACAAACCATTCCCAACTGGCAAAACTGGATTTTTTTCCAGCTGTTCTGTATTGTTACTTCCTGCCACCCTCTCCTTTAATTCTTGCTCCACCCTCCACACAAAAATGCATCTGTCCAGGCAAACACGTTGGGAGAAGTGTTTCACCTTACAGCACCTGGCACAAGGGTGCTGGACCCTTAAACTGGTTTTCCTCGATGTGAGTGGGTTAGATCTGTGCCTGGCGTATCCCCAAAATGAACCAGTGTCATATGCACAGCCATGGAGGAACCATCTGGCCCTCGCCAGGCAAGAAATGGTTAATTTTCTGCCTCGCAGGAGAGCGCCTTTGGCACGAGTTTCAGTGCAATGACTCACTGAGGCCAGGCGGGAGTGGAAGTGCAAAGACCCCATCGGCAGTGGAGCAGCTTGGGAATCCCACAGCAGCCTCAGCCCTTGGCTCCTCGGAGCCAGGAGAAGTTCCAGCTGTGGCCTTACAAGGCCAGAATGAGAAGCCTGCTGCCGTGTCTTGACTGAAGCCGCTGCCAGGCACTCCCTGCACGAAGAGCTTTGCAAATCCTTGCCTGGGGGCTGGTGGAGACTGGAGGAGAGGGTTGGGCACCAAGAGCACTCAGTCACAGCTGCATACTTAGGGATTTCAAGCAGTGCACTTTTACTAAGATGTTATCCTTATTTAAAGTTGCTTTTGCCTGCCAGCTCCTGAATCATATCCAACCCTCCAGAGGGAAGGCACGTCTCTCTCGCAGCCCATTTATGGGTGAGGGATATTGGTAGCAAAATGTGTGCTGCCACCCGGTGAGGACTGCAATCTTTAGTATAAACCTGGAGGTCCTATGAGCTGGGAGGAGAGATGGAAACACATAGGATGAGCCAGGCAATTCAGAACACTCTGGGAGAGGTGGAGAGCCAGTTCAGCTCCTTTTGGCACCAGTAAGCACTATAGTGCTCAGGACTGGGCAGGTCTTGAGGTGAGTCCCACCTTCTCTATAGTTGAGCTACTCAGCCTTTTGGAGGCAATGCTGGGAGACAGGCACTTCCAGACAATGACTCAGCCCATCCTAAACCTTATCCAAAACAGATGGGATGGATTACTCTCTGGAAGTGTCTTTCCCTGCCTAGAGAGGGATTAGATGCAATGCCCAGCTTTCTGATGAATGAGTTGGGAAAGCTGAATCCCACCCTTCATTTCTACTGGGGATGAGGTAAAAGCTACGGGAGACTGAACCATATGGCCTTCCTTATTCTGTTTGCTTTGGAGCAAAAACGTGTGCACATACACACACTTTTACATATGTTTGTTTGTATATATATTACACAAATTCAAAGTTGGGTTTTTTTTTTTGGGGGGGGGTTTGAAATTGCAGAGACAAGCACATGATAGAGATGCCAGAATCCAGGCTGTCTGTGCATCTGCATTAAAACATAACAGAACTTTTTCCTGGGAAAAACTGACTCAAACTCCATGGAAATGAGTTAACTGTGACAAATATAAGAGGCAAAAAGGAAAGAGAGAATGAAAGAAAGGGAGAGAAAGATGGTCCCAACCCCATATTTGGCCCCTGTATGATGGCGTAGGGAAGTGCTGTGTTTCCTAGGAAAGTCTGCTTTAGTTCCCTCCTGACCCCTCTGCAATTCTAGCTTGGATGCTGTGCACACACAAACTGCACTGCTGCTCTGCGTTGTTTCTCCTTTTCTTCTCTTTTTCTTTTCGTTTTCTTTTGGCTGAACACAGGCAAGAATGTCAAAAGGAACTTCTGAGCACACTGGAGGTGAGATGCATTCTCTCTGCAAGAAGGCCAAAGCAAGATTATTTTTCCTCTTGCCTTATTCTCAGAAACAACAGAGCTGTTTGGGCCCAATAAATCCCTCTGAGAAAAGTGCACTTTGACAGAATTGCAAAAAACTGAAAAGAGGGTTTTTTAATGGGAAAGGTCAAGTGCTGTTAATTATAATCAGACTTGGGGAGCTTTCCTTCAAATCATTGCTTCTAGGCACCTCTGTTTCTCTCCTTTGTCTACCCTGGAGGGGAGTGGAGGAGGGATGTTGCACATGGGGAGCTGTTGTAGTCTCATTGTTTCTCGCTTTAACATCCTGCCCAAAATTTCCTTCAGCAGAGGTTGGCATGAAGGCCTGATCACGCTCACACAGGATACAAGCTTCTCCATTTTCACTTTCTGCTTACTTTGATCCCATTTTTTGAGGGACAAATGCATGGGCCACTCTTGTTATCATGAAATAAATCCAAGAGTCCTTTTCTGCACTGTGTGATTGTTGCTTTGCCCTTCTTCGCATGCATGAGAGATGGTTTGGCCTACTGGATCGAGAGCTGGAAACTCCAAGTTTTGGAAAGCTCTCAGTTTGTGGCTTTGACATCATTACTGGAGTAGTCCGTGCCTCAGTTTTCACTTCTGTAAAATGGGACTGTGAATGTTTGAGTGTCCCTCTGAAGGGTGATGTCATGTATTATCATGCATTTTTACAATACAAAGGCTATTGTAAAAGAGGAGATGAGAGAGCATAAAACCTTCCCTTCTTTTTCAAATAACAGCTGTTTAGCTCATCTTAGAAAGTTCTCTATGGACTGTTAGACTGGGGAGACGGCCCTCATGTTTGGGGCAGGCATTCATCTTCTTGAAGGTTTATTTGGTGCACATCACAATGTGAACCTAGTGGGGTTCTCCCCTTCTCTTTGAAAGAGCCTCTTCCACCAGCATTTGGTTTAGTATTCTTACCTATGAAACATTCATAAAATGCATGGTGGTGAGACGTGGAGCAATGTTCCAGCTAAGCAAATGGAGGGATGAATCCTGCGATCCCTACAGAGGAAAATGGTTTATTTTCTGTCCTCCCTACAGAGGACAGAAAAAGGCAAGAAGGGACTCCAGACCTGGCTCCAAAATGTTTGAAGCTATGGGAAATATTCCCCTTAACTTCAGATGAACTGGAAGCCAAGTCACCAGCTAGGAGGATCAGAGATTCCATTGCGGTGGGTAATTTGTTTGCAGTTGCATCATTGCATCACCAGCTTCAATGCAGAATCCAGAGGGATATTGATGACACAGCTTGATCAGTCCTTTGAGCTCCTTTCCAAACTGTCTTTACATAGCAACATCAGGCCTAGAAACATGTGGTTTCCAGCATTGCTAATTACTTTTTTTATTTTTTATGGACAAGCCCTTCACATATTTCCCTGATAGGCATGAAAGAAACCTTTAAATGCTGATGAGTCCACCATATTATTTCCTGCCTAGCTTTCCTTGGAATTTGAAAGGCTTAATGGTGGCCAAGAAGGGGCAGAGCTGAGAAGCTGCTGATCCCTCTGCTTACAGATACTGCCTTGTATTCCTCCCATGCGTTTTGCATCCCAATGCATGTTTGCGTGGACAGAGGCTGCTTTTGGGCATCTTCTCTCAGCTGGTCTTACTAAGCTGAAGTTAGTCTCCATGCGAACACAGCTGCATGGCTGCTAAATCAAAGTTGGTCACACTGGGGAGTACTGGACACATCTGCACTCTTCCTGTTGACTTAGCCTCAGTGCTCTGTCTTTCCCATCACCCAGGAACCTTAATCTCTCTCGCTATGAACTTGCCTTGATACCAGCTTTCCTCACTCCGGTTGCCTCTACTTACATAGGATGATGAACAGCAGAGCAATATAATGTTGGCATATTGCTGGAAAAACAACATGCCTGGGACAAAACTGACTAGCACGTAGAATCTGCAATGACTAGTCAGGGCTTCTTTTTATATCTTATTAATTTGAACATACTAGCTTAAACATTTGTTAATTGCTGGAACTATTCATGGGAGTATGTATATACAATCGGTATCCTAATTGTGAACAGAGCATGTGCATCCTTGACATATTCAGAGGTATTTCAACTTATAAGTAACCTTTTTAAGCATATGCCACTCATGGCTTACTGCAAGTCTAGAGGGCTTTAGAAGAATTCCACGAGGCTTTTGGTATTAGTCAACATAATTCAGTAACTTTTAGTTCAGGGCATGGTTCTCCCGGTCACTGGGAGCTTTTATTTTAGTTGTCATGCATGATTTTTAAGCTTAGTTAGATCCAGGCATGTCTCACATCTTTGCAAGATCTTTTGGGCAAGAGTTGTTCTTTTGTCTTATATTTACACCTGGCACCAGAGAGACCAGGCCTTGAGACAGGGAAGGACATCCCAATTATCTTCATGAGCCAAACTGGCAGTGTAGAAATACCTATAAGATCAGTAAACATCTTAAGAATTAAATTCTTGCCCACTAAAGCAGTGACAGTTGTGCCTACTGGTCTCTTTTCTCTTCTCTTTCTAGACAAAAGAAGCTCTCTTCACAATTCTCCAGGACCTAAGGCCTGAAGACCACTTCAATATCATTGGCTTTTCCAACCGAATAAAGGTCTGGCAGCAGGACCGGCTGGTGCCAGTTACTCCAAATAATATAAGAGATGCTAAAAAGTACATTCATAACATGTCGCCTACTGGAGGTACGATCCAGAGATATGAACGGGATTAATTTTGCTATCCAATTAACTACACCAGAATGGAGAGTGGTGAAGGTGGTCCTGTAGCATGTAGCAATAAAAAGACATTGGGACTTAAGTCATGGGACAAGGGGCCCCCTTCCCTACCTCCATAAAGGGTTATGTGACAGAATGATATGTGCCCTTTATCAGTGTACATGATGGGAAGCTGTTCCCGGATCCAGTCATATGACCTGATATGCTTATTAAAGCCAACTTGGGCCCATTCTCCAATTTATCTGGTGAGACCCTCAGAGTGGGAAAGTTCCCAGGGTTATTTCTTGAAGGACATAGGAAAAAATACCATATCCTGGTGAAGGACACACAAGGCCAGTATTTGTGCAGTTTCTGAAAGCCTGTGTAAAAGCAGGCACGTGATTTTGTCTGGGCTGGAAACTCCAGGGATGGACTACCCAGTGTGGGCTGTGGGATTGCCTTCTGCAAGACAAGACCTGGTTTCTCACCTAGTACGGTCGTCTTCTTGTCTCTACCAAGGAGCAGCCAGAATGACATTTAAGAATTTCTTGTCCCTTTTCGCTTGTGCCTTGTTGCCAGGAGTGAAGAGAGGAGAGAAGGAGACCCCAGAACAGTGGCAGAGTGCAGGCATGATTTTGAATTTGATTCAGTGTTCTCCTATGAGGCTATGGACACTGGTATGAGAAAAACATAGTGAGGTTTGTAATCAAACATACTTTGGCAGCCGTGTCCATCCTAGCTGAGCACTCCCCAGGTAAGCAGTGAGCTGCAAAATGACCTATGCAAATCCTTCCCCATGCAAGCAGTCACAGCTGGTTGAAGGTCAGACAGGGCCTTCCCATGGCTGCCCCTGAGCAGCGACCACTCCTAGCAAAGGAAACTCTCTGATGGAAAAACACAGCAAACAGGATGGTTTGCTGTACTGTTTGTATCGTGAGAGGAAGAGTTTAGGAAGTGGTCAAGGGACCTACCCAGTTAAACAATTACCAAGAGTGGAACTAAACTCAGAGTACAAAGCTTTTTACTCCTGAAGTGCCAAAAGAGCTGTGCAGGAACCAGCTGAGTTTGCCCATGAACCTGCCAGAGAAAAAAAGTAAAAGGAAATGCTTAGCTTAGGTTCAACAGGAAGGTGCAGTGATTCTCCACCACAGGCCAGCGGTACTTTAGTTTTGGCTAACTCCGCATTTTCCCTATAAAGGTGCTGTTGCTTGAGTATCTTCCAGTGAACGTGAATGCACTCAGGCTCACTGATCACACGCACAAAGAACATGCTGTGCTTACACCGCTGTGTCATACTCACACACCAAAGAAATGGGAACAAAATATTGCTGCTAAATATTTGTGCATATGGCAAAAGGCAGTTTTCGGTGCTTGGTAGCTCTGTGATGTGGCTGGGTTTGAAATGACACAATCTGCCACATGGGATGGTTTTCTTTTGTTTCTGGGGAAAAAATTCTTTCTGAAATTTTGGAACTGGATGGAGACTGAGAGAGTATTAGGATATTTAGGTGCAGGGGTTTGGTTCAAAACCATTTTGCAAAAAACACAGTCTGGATTTTGAGGACTTTTCAGAAGCCTTAGCCCATTTCCTGTTCCTTGTCTTGCTGCAGTCACTGGAGCTGTGCACACTAAGTTTCTAGGTACATGATGCATGGTCAGACTTGCTAGCACATTCTTGCTGATAAACTCCCTAGATCTTCCCTTCTAGACCTCCAGGAGTCTGTTGCGTACGGCTTTTAAACCATTTCACCTCCTTTTTTTCTGAGAGCTGTTTCTAACCCAGAGGTACTGATCTTGCAAAGGTTCCACAACCAATCCTTCTTCGCTTTGACTAGCACAAGAACTACATGGAGCAAGGAGATACCTGTACTCATTTTCCTGCTTTCTTTTTTCTGAACACGCAGTAGGCTTGGATCCTTTTCATGGCTATTCTTCTAATGTACATCTGTTCCCTCATTTACTTAATGTTTTCTCCCTCTTTCCC
>NW_008825160.1:76111-79924 GCF_000699105.1 Pygoscelis adeliae
CAGCTCCATTCTTCGCGAGCCAGTTGTTTTGTGAAAACACACTCCTCAGCTAACAAAGCCATTTCTCTTCCCTTTAAACTTTGTTAGCCCCTGGGGTTTGAAGAACAAACCCAACCACTTGTTTTCCCATTTGAAGGCTTTTTCCCTTTCTCCACATCTTGTGCCCTTCAGACAAAGTGAGCAGAACTTGTTTTCCTCGTTCAGATATCATCTGGGAGAGTCCCATAATTAAGTTTAACACGGCAGGACATGGAATGTGCTGTGACTCTGCTGATTATGCTGTGACATGGCTGATTATTGTACATTGAGACATTCAAGTATGCCTCAATGTCACATAATAAACTGCAATTCATAATTCAATTCATAAGACTATAAACAGCTATCCCAAACTGGTGCTGAGTAACAGAGCTGAACGGAATTAAAAGGCTAGTGCAACCTCGTGTAGAAAAAAGGAACATCCCAATGAACAGAGATGCTGTCATCGTACTAAAGGGAGCTTAGGGAAATTATTTGTACCACTCTTAGAAGGCGAAATGAGCTAATCATTTTGGTACCTCCCCAGGGACTAATATTAACGGTGCTCTCCAGACTGGTGCAAAGCTGCTAAATGATTACATTGCTCAGAACGACATTGATGCCAGGAGCGTCTCTCTGATCATCTTCCTCACGGACGGGAGGCCCACTGTTGGGGAAACACAGTCGTCCAAAATCCTCAGCAACACCAAGGATGCCATCCGTGAAAAGTTCTGCCTCTTCACCATCGGCATTGGCAATGATGTGGACCACAGGCTGCTGGAGAGGATGGCACTGGAGAACTGCGGCATGACGAGGCATTTCCAGGAGGATGAGGATGCAGCCAGCCACCTCAAAGGGTTTGTTCTGCTTTTTCTGTGCTTATATCTGCATTGTGTCCTCTGGGCAAGGGTTTTGGGAAGGAAAATCTTCTAAGGAGACATCGCAGGAGATGAGAGTTTCTCTGAGGCTCAACTCTGGTTGAGAGAGGCAGAGTATGCTCAGATACTGAGGATGCCTACCCAGAAATTGTCTCCTTCCTAGCAGACCCTCTGAGCTGTACTGGAGCTTCCCAGCCCCTCAGAACAAGGCATTTGTTTCCCTAATTCAGATCATTGTTTTGGGCATGTAAACCTGGGGAGATGGGAGGCATGAGTGCCACCTCTCCACAGGTGGACGGAGGGAGGAAAGGATGCATTGCTCACTTCAAATTGACAACATAAACAGCATGGAGGGGGTCAGGAATGAAGATCCCTATTTGGGGCAGAAGATTATTTATTTTTTGAAAACAATAACTGTTTGCCCAAACTCCAAAATATTCGATTTTGAAAAATACACAAGGGTCATTCCTGGGATGATTATATAGTTGCTTCATTCTCTCATTCTTTGTGACCTGAACTCCTCACAAGTTTCCTGTAATCCTCATCATTCAACAGGACTAGATTTTGCTCCTCTTCTGTGATTGGGGAGCTGTAGTCCAAAGGGATACCCTAGTGAGGAACAGCAAAAAGATATCTGAACCACAGCTCTGTCTAAAGTGTCAGGCAGTGTGTCAGTATTTTCCAAGCAAAAAATGTTTGGCTTTCACTACCAAAATGTTAGCGTTTTGAATGTCAGAAACCAAAAAGAGACAGTCATTGAGCAGAGACCTCTCACCTAGCTAGCGTCTAATTCATCTGGAGCAATGAGACCATGCACGTTCCACTAGAGCTTTTCTTTCTGTGGTGGTTATGTGTGGACAAGAATGTCTTCCATTTAAACCGGATTGCGTAGATCCATCTGCCACTCCGCCCATGTCATTTGCTTCTCAGAACATGCATTTTGGATAGCAAATGGCGTTCCCTGGCAAATGAAGGATGTGCTGATTGATTAGGCTGCAGGAACCCAGCACTGCAAGTACTTGTTCAAACATCTCTATCTGAGAAACAGCTCACTGTTTATCAAGCTCAGTGATGGCAAATCCATTTGGCATCTGGTGCCAAATTTATACAGAAAAGCACAATCACTTGCTGGAGGCCAATTCAAATCACTGTTGGAGGGAAAATCTACATGGACACCAGTGTAATTTCTGATTTTTGTGGTCAGTGGGTTGTATTTTTACACAGATACTTCCTTGCATTGTACTATAAGATAGGTTGTATCTCTCACTCCACCATTTGTTACAACCCAGGAGTTATTTCACAGAGAGTTCTCAGGTTTAATTCACTCATGTTTTAGAATGTGACGAGGTCTCTGCATCAAAGTCACTGAGTGCTCAGAGAGACTTTAAAAGAAAGTCAACTAATTTAGGATTTGGGTTTTCTTGGAGAGAGAATAAAACAGAAAGTGCGACTCCAGCTTCCAGACAATCTGTTTAAGCAGATGTAAAAAATAAATGCAGCTTAAACTAAAAAAAGGCTGAGGCCAATTCTTTGTTTATTTACCAAATTAGACTCAAATGACTTGCCAAGACATGAGGAGTTTGGCACTTAAATGGGAAATATGGCATTCTTGGAGCAGCTTGGGAAGATCCATCAAAAGCACATTGCTGCAGGGAAAACACAGTACGGTAAACTTAGGCCTTGACCCCTTGTAAAGGCTTTCTGGCCTGTCTGGTGCGAGGTATTCCCTGAAGTATGGTAGGTCACGTTAACAGGGCATTATAGGGTTAAGCCCTCTGGTTCCACAGAAGCCTTGCTCCAACAGGAAATCAGCAATAAGGTAGCAGTGAGTTTTCTGCCAGGCCACCTGTACTTAGCAGTTAGGATTCCTCCAATTCCTTGGAAATGTCTTAATTTATGGGGGCATAGTGAGATTCCTTCTTGATTTTTCTCTCTCCTTTGGCCCTCAGAAAACCGTATTCCTGCCTGTCCTACACTGACCATCCCAAACAGTAGTATCTAGGGCTCTTCCAGTGATAGAGAAGCTTTGGTTCAGATACTCTCCAGCTTTGGTGGACCTAGCATCGTGATCATACAGTTTCTGGCTCTGGAATACTATGCATAATACCACTAGAAAACTGTGGGTAACAGCATCTCTTCTAAGTACATTTTGAAATAACTAGGGTGTTTTCTGTGAGCCTGAGAAGCCAAGAATTTATTTTTAATGGACAGGTCCTCTTAAGCAAACTTAAGTGGTCTCCTTGCAGAGCTCTGGAATCATAGTGGAAGGTAGGTGAACTGCCAGGCCATGCTGGGATGCTTCTGAATATACTTAAGAGACTCTGTTTAGATGCCGAAGAAACACTGAAAACTAAAATGAGGCAGGGAATAATTTTGGTTGAAAGGGACCTCTGGAGGTCCTGTAATCCAACCTTCTGCTCAGAGAAGAGCGAACTTCAAATTTAGGTGAGGTGTCTCAGGGCCTTGTCCAATCAAGTTTTGAAAATCTCTAAGGGTAGAGACTCCCCCATCTCTCTGGGCCCAGTTACAGTGGATGCAGTAGTTAAATTTGGGGCCTGGTAGCTCTAACTGCTCCTGAATGTCTTGGGAGCCATATTAGATAGTCTGACTGTATCTTTGGCCATGTATAAGTGCAAGAGTGTGTGCATACACTTGAATGAACAGCACTAATGGTGAGAAATGTGTCTTTGTTTAAGGTTCTATGATGAAATAGGAACACCCCTTCTCTCTGACATCCGTGTTGATTACCCTGAAGGCAATGTGGAGCAAGTCACCCAGAACTTCTTCCCTAACTACTTCAATGGCTCTGAAATTATAATAGCTGGCAAACTCATCAACCACACCTCAGATAGTCTCCATGTGGAGGTGACTGCTAGCAACTCCAAGAAGTACATCCTCCTCAAAACAGATGTGGCTATTG
>NW_008825160.1:79952-87482 GCF_000699105.1 Pygoscelis adeliae
GGCCTGGAAGATGGCAAAGGTGATAAAAATTACATTGAGAGGGCATGGAGTTATCTCACCATCAAGGAATTGCTTAACTCTCGGTTGAAGAGTGATGACAATCAGGAAAAAGATTATTTGATGGAGAAAGCCAAGTCAATGGCACTGACTTACAATTTTGTTACTCCCTTCACCGTTCTGAAGATGAGAGAGGCTGGGCTCCATTCAGAACCACCTCAAGAGGAGTTTATCAGCCCTTCTACTGATGGCATTGGTGAGAAGTTGCAGAGCTTGCAGGGACACAAGGCACCACCAGGTATGAGGGAAAAATAATCATGTGCTGGTAAGAAATCTTTTTGCACAGGTAATGTCTGATGTCTGACTTTGGCAACAGGGATGATTTAGCCAATGAACCGAGGGGTCGTAAACAGAAAGCTGAGATTTTCATATTGATTTTGCTAATTGTGGGCTGGGTGACCTTGAACAAACCTTTTAGGCACCTGACTCACCCCCTGGAAGAAATTACTGCTTTCTAGAAACTATTGAAGAAAAATTGGTATTCTAAATGAAGCTTAAAGTTGCTGCAGGAATATGTCCCATAATCTCGCTGAATAATATTTTGGGAACATTATCATACTATGGCTCTTTCTGCTGCTCAGTAAGTAATTGTAACAGCCTTCCTTCCCCACTTCTAGGTATACGCAGACAGCAAGATAAACAAAGAATTAAAATCTCCAAAACTTCAGGTCAGTGCCTGTTTTCATGCCTTTAATAATCCAAAAAAATAGTGGTTGTTTTATGGAAACCTCAGTTGCATGCCACTGTGGTATAACCATCACGACGGAGCAGCCAAAATCCTATTTACTAGACCTGCAGAGTAGGGAGGAAAATGAAAACAAAAACAAAACAGAGAGAGGATCAGTAATGAGAAGTGTGAGGAAACATAGCAAGGCAGATGATCTACAATACTTGATCCTCATGTTTGAGCCTTCTGTAGATTAGGGAAGAACAGGAAGCACGTTGTCTCTGTACCAGAACTAGTCAAAAAACATTTTATAACATAATGTTGCTGAAAAATAAAAAGTGTTGTCGAAGGGAAAAAAAGAAGAAAATTCTATAGTGTTTTGCTATTTCTCTGTTGGTTCTGCACCTCTACTTAACATCCTTTTCATACATTAATCACTGAAGAATAAGCCCAGACCAAGAATTTAGACTTGAATTTCACTGGATAACGTCAAATTTACCTTAAAAACTAGGGTTTTGGCTTGTGTTACTATTAATAACAACTACCTGGTAGTTGATGATAGGTCAAGGATTGTCGAAAAATTAAGGCCATGGAATTGTTTAAAATCTGCTGTTGACTGCTCCAGTCTGATATCGAGGACCAGGAAGGTTCGGTGTGAGGTGTGCCCATGCAGCAGTCCTTGGTTAGAGGATACATTTTTGTGTGCTGTGGGGGATGTAGCCTCCCAACAGAGTATGGAGAAGAGGATTATAAACCACCTCCATGACAGTTCCCATAAAACAATGAAAATATATTCCAGGAAGAAAATATCCTGATTTTCACCTGGACTGCTTTGGGTTTTGAGTTTTCATGGAAAATCCAACCATCCAACCTCTTTTGTGAGAAAAACAAAACAAAACAAAATAATCTTTGTGAAAAACAAAGCAAAACTTGGCATTTCCTGGCAAACTCCATTCAACCCTCTAAAAACAACAAACCAGGAGGTCTTAGAAAAAACAGGCACAAACACACTTTTAAAAGCAGTTTTGTTACATTCTTGGACACTGCAGTTTTGTGTAAGTCTCTCACATTTATCTCTTTTTTCCATGTCTTCTCAGCGGATGGAGACCCTCATTTTGTCATTGATTGTCCCTCCAGCAAGTTCTCTATCTGCTTCAATATTGATGGAGAACCAGGGGACATTCTCCGACTGGTCTCTGATCATAAGGAATCTGGTGAGCAGCCAAGCAAAGCAGTTGCTTGTGGAGGAAAGCTGAAGCGCAAGGCCAGCTCTCTAGCAATAGGACTAATCACCAAGGTGCTTCATAGGCAAGAAAGTGGCAGGAAATAAGAAAAAGTTGCTTTTCTGGCCAGGCAATGGAAAATTGGTGCACATGAGTTTTCTGGCTCTAATCACCTGGATTAGAAGGGGAGGTAAACTGTTCACTTGCACTTACTGACCTCCAACTTTATCATAGCTTATCAGTAAATTCACAGCAAGCCTAAGCAAGGAGGAGGCCACTGTTACATACACAATTCATCTACAGAAGTGTTTGTCAACAGATTAGACCTAACCATAGAGAAAACTGGCCTTTATGTGTATACAAACTTTTCCTAGTTCAGGTCTTCATTGACTGGAATCAAGGGAGCAGCAATTACATGTAAACAGCCAAGAGACCTACTTGAGTGCATGAGGACCACACTGCACCCCTTCAGTCCAGCTAGATTGGAGAGCTCAGTTCCTGATGATTGGACCCAGTATGGTCTGGGGGTTGCACTTGACCGGGGCTACAACAGCCACAGCTGAATGAACAGCCACAGGCATTTCGCATACTGCATGTAGTGTTCGCATAAACCATGCAGCCACTTCCATGCCGAGACATTACACAGGGGATTCAGCTTTCTACTGCAGAGACAGTGCATTTCTTTGATGGTGTGACTCCATCAGCCCTCTAGTTACAAAGTCACAACGTGCAAATAAAAGATTTGGACTCACCAAAATTGCTCTGTTATTGGTACTTCACTTTTTACTTACAGTGCTGTTTGCTTCAGGACAGAGCAAATTATCCAAACAGGCTAACCAAGCACTGAGGCTGCTTCAGGGAAGGGACCACCAAACTGGTTACCGAGTCATGACAGTCTTGAGAAAACCCACACGATTCAGGATCTGCTTTGCCCAAACCAGCCTGATCCTCAGGGGCCCAAACTGTGGTCTGATCTGATCTGGAATTCTAAGCAGGGCAGCTAATAAGCAGATTATGTCCTAAGCATGGAAACGGTGGGAGGAAGGAGTGTCAAAACCAGAGACAATGCACAGGCTTGTTTTACAAAGAAGATAAACAACCCCACAATAAAGTTAGATTTCTGTTCTGTGTGGCAGTGGTCTAGCCTCCATATTTCTGTGCTCATGCCTGCCCTAGTGAATGAGATCCAGCTCCTAGCAATGTTTCCCTTAAACTTCTTTCACAGACTGTGTTTGTGCTACAGCTTTGAGTGGTTCTGTGGCTCAAATGTGGAGTAAGCTTGAGAAAAACAGACACAGTAGCACTAGCAAGCTGAGTCTATGAAGACAGAAATGAGAGACTCCATCAGCAATGATGGGATATGGAGATATTTTATCTCAGTGTTGATGGCTTGGGTCTAGCTTGGGTTAGCCACAAATTTCCTCCTGAATTGTTACTGTCTAGTAGCTGTTCAGAGACCTGTGGGAAGTGGGACGCTGTCTTAAGGACAGGAAGTCACAAAAATCATTAAAATGACTGGGAATCTTAGTGTGGACATCGAGGCTTCAGCTGACTCAGTGTGATCTGCACCTTAGACCACTCAAAAGTCGTTCTTTTGGGGCAAAACTGAGGAAAGCTAGAAAAGCAGCACTGGTGAAACTGAAAATAACCCAACAGGAGTGCAAGGTTCAGGGTCCTATTCTGCTGTGACACAGAGAGAACCTGAATTTCTTACACTGCCACCTAAGGAGGTTTAGCACTTCACTATAGGTCCTGCTCAGTCTTCAGCATGTTGGCCAAGAAAGTAACCCTTACTCTGTGGCTTCCCAGGCTAGTTCTCTTCTTAGGATTCAGGGAGAGAGGGACATCAAACTCCAACTACTACCCTGAGATACTCTAAGACACCAGCATTCAAATACACCAAGGTCCTCTTCCTAGAAGTTCAGTCCCTATGCCAGTTGGTGATATGAAGAAAAGCAGACCTGCCAGCAGCTTTTCTTAGTCCTCCAAGATGTGGTATGTTTGCCCAGGTTTGAGTTATGCATCAACAAATATGTGATCAAGGTAAATCATATCACAATTGGTCAGGATATAGCAGTCAGGAAGATAAATATTTGTCTGATGTGGCTCAAAACCCCTGCACATCATTGTCTTGATGATAGGTAGGTCTGAGGTTGGATGGAGCTTAGGAAGTGGCTGTGCTGAGGAGCAGCTGATCCTATCCTGTAGCACTGTGTACACAATGTTGGGACTAATGGGGCTGGGGGCACCCGTCTTCAGGGAAGGCCAGTATTTCTGAGCTTGAGTAAATTTAGGTGCCCTGTATAAGGTAATCAATTTATAACAGACTGGCCATACCGCTTTGAATACTGGTAGGTGAAATAATCGAGCATAAGGTGGTCAATCTGCATGTCCTCTGTTGCAAGGCTTATATATTTGAGACAATAGACCTATTCCTGGTTCCAGCTTTCATTTATTGATTATTTTCCTGCAAGGTGTAACTGTGAATGGGCAACTAATTGGAGCTCCTGCACCACCCAATGGCCACAAGAAGCATCGGACTTACTTCAGCACCATCACTATCCTCAGCAATAAGCCAGAGAGATCTTACCTAGAGATCACACCCAAAAGAATAATCCTGGATGATGGGGAAAGACTTCTTCTGTCCTGTGATCGGAGTGCCATTGTGCGGAGCAGCAGCCTCGAGGTGTCCATCTCTGCCAATTCCAACATCACTGTGACGATACGAGACACAATCAGCTTTGTCATCCTCATCCACCATTACAAGAAGCCAGCCCCATATCAGAGGGATCACCTGGGCTTCTACATCTCCAACAGTAAAGGCCTCTCTTCTGTCTCCCATGGGCTACTGGGTAGGTAACAGGTTCTCAGATTCAGAGCTGTAAGCCAGAGGAAAATGATCCTTCCAAGCAGTTTTAAAGGACAGAGACAAGAGGTAATGAACAAGGTAGGTGAGGATTAAGTTCCCAGGTGAGGCTTTTACTTCCAATCCCAAACAACTTCTCTATTGCTAGCATCCCCAACTTCTCTCCCATCTTTTTCTGCGTGAGCTATCTCCCACTATCCTAGCAACGTGGCTGTGCCTGTTTTTCACATTTCCACTCTTTCTATGATTGTTCAATACAGTTGTCATTAGAATACACATGCCTGGTGTTCCCAATACAGAGACAGAAACCAAATATTGCACAAGAACCCTGACTAAGGCACCAATAAGAGATTCTCTAACAGTAGTCCTAATTCAAAATAGCCCAGCTGCTAATGTGCTCTCAGGGACATAGCAAAGTAGGGTCTGAATCTCTCTAGGCAGAGAGGACAGTCAACTGAGGTCTTGCAGATTCTGAAAGAGAGCTCTAGTCAAAGAGATAGCACATTGCCAGGGATCATTGGCTTAGCCTTCAAGTACTGCACTTGCACATGTCCAAAGGGTCTGTTTTCACAGGACTGAGCTGTTTACACCTGAGCCCAATTGAGATCAAGAAACATCAGTAGTTTTTGTGGCCCCTTTCTTTCAAACATGAAGTGAAAGAAGAGCCATCCCCACATTTTGAGAGCAACTAGGCTTTAGAAAGGCTCAGAGAATGTCTAGATGGTTGGATTCTTTCAGCCAGTGACAAGTAGTGATGTGGCCATGTACAGCTGCAGAACTCTTAAGACTGAAGCCATAATTTCCGTGACATTCAAGGCACCCCTAGGTTAAGCAGGAAATGATTCTTCAGGAGTGGAGTTTTGGATTTGGGCTGCTTGCATGTGCAAACCTCTAAATCCACACTTAGGTTTGGCTGAAAAGAGCTTGCCCCCAAGACGGCAAGGGAAGAGAACTTGAGCTTCAAGCCTAGATCTTCTTTCCGCTTGCTGATGGGCTTTGTTTGGGTTTTATTATCCTCTAATAACCACAGCCCACAGAGGGGCACTTGCTACTAGCAGCTCATAAAGCTCTTTAGCTCAGCCAATGTATCTTGATCAGTGAAAAAAGAAATCAGGTTTTATTCTAATCTCTGTCTCTATGTTTGTGAGATTTGGAAAAGAATTGCAGGACCTAGATTCATCCTGCTATTGCAGAGAAGTCTTTTACAACCCCATATGCTAAGAATCCTCAAAACGTGGTCTATTAAAAAAACAAAACCAAACAACTTATAAACCGGCATAAAAGAGCCAGTCATGGAGTATATTTTATTTTGCCTTGCAGGTCAGTTCTTGAACCATGAAGTTAAACTTCTTCAGGAATCTCTAAACACAAGTCATCAGCAGGTTGGTCAGAACCAAACTGAAGCATTACAGCCAAACCCTACAAATATGCTGAAGGTGAAGGGACGGCTCGTTCCTGTCGTGTGGAAGCAGAGGAGGATCTACAATGGCCAGCAGGAAGTTGACTGCTGGTTTGCCAAAAACAATGCGGACAAACTGATTGATGGGAGCTATAAAGACTATTTGGCTTCTCATCCTTTTGACACAGGGAACAGCTTTGGGACGATTAACAGCCTTTAAGACCAATCATAGCAGTGCATTGCAGCAGCATGCGTGACAGCGGTTCCCTTCTGAAGCCTCTAGAGCTAGGCAACTTAGGAGTATTTCTTTACTTTTTGGTGCCAAAGAAACCAAGGCTTTTTGCCCTTGGAAATCAGCTGTCTCTCTTTCATGCTAGATGAACATTGTTCATCAAATTCCTGAAGACAAGGAGGTTTGGGGGGAAGGGTTGAGGATGTGTTTAAAGGCGTGATTGGTGCTCTCCCAGTGGGAAGGGAGGGAGAAATAGGCCAGCACTCGTATCAAACAGTGCAGAGAGCTGCTGGCCTTAAAATAAACCTATGCAGGGATCTGTGCAATACCCCCGGGGGCTGATGAGTCACCCAGTGAGACACAGATCATACAGCACAGTGCCTATCTAGAGAGACAACCTTGGGTCTTATGCCTTGCAAAGAAGCGACTTGGAGCACCTTCTCCTACCATGGTCCCCGGGGAAAGAAGAGAGAGAGGAGAGGTGGGTGGATGTTCATCTGTAGTGATCCATTAGCATCAAAGAGGTAACAAAAAAATCAAAACCTTAAATCAACAGGCCACAAGAGGGTATTGCTTTCTTGATTATTGGGATGGGGTCTGGATTTGCGACTAAGCATGATGTTCCCTAAACCATTACAGACCCTTAAAACAGTGGTGAAAACCTTCCTGTGGTTTATTGCTGTCTCAGTGCACAGGCTGCATGCTTAAAAAGCACTTCTGGTCTTCAGCAGGCTCCCATTCCACGAAGCATCTCATTTGAAAAAACATTGCAGGTTTAGTGATTTCTTGAGTCTTGACTCCCTCAGAGAGAAACAAAGTTCCACCATGAGCTTCCAACAGACCTGCCACCTCCTTGAGCAGAGTGTCACTTCTGCTTAGCAGAGATTTAAATTCTTTAAAGGATGATGAACCAGCACCTGTGATAGCTTATGACCCTACAAAGCAGCCTCTTGAATTTAGACTCGACATTTCTAGCTGCTTTCCTAATCAGGGAGGAAGTCTTTATTTACTCCACATTGTCCAAAATTTTTCATCCCAAGTTCCCTGGCTCCTTCTCCTTCCTTACCCTGCAGGAATTTATACGCA
>NW_008825160.1:87501-123026 GCF_000699105.1 Pygoscelis adeliae
GAATTTGGCAGCAGGAGGTTACAGAATGGTCTGCCAGCCACCCCCACTGCAGGTGGTGCTGCTCTGTAAAGAAACCTCCAAATCCAAACGGCAAGGCTATGGTCTATTTTAAAGTGAGGCATCACTGAATAATGCTATAGATCAGCCACAGGAGAGTTTGC
This sequence comes from Pygoscelis adeliae, assembly GCF_000699105.1. NCBI lineage: Eukaryota > Metazoa > Chordata > Aves > Sphenisciformes > Spheniscidae > Pygoscelis > Pygoscelis adeliae. The sequence goes on from NW_008825160.1 coordinate 87,663, forward strand.
TTAGTAGAGAACTCAGCCAAAGAGGACTTCGACAACCACAAAGACATTTACATGACAAGGCCAAATTGAGCTCATGTATACCCTGCCTTTCCAGAACTGAAAGGAAGGAGGGTGGGTGTGGAAGCACCTCCAGGAGCTAAATGATATCCATGTGTTAGGATAAAAACAGAGTTGCCAAAGACCTACAGAAATAGGTTCAATCTTGACTGATTTTTTGCATACTTAAAAATTAAATCATATTGTTGCTGCAGGAGTTCCAGCTGCTGGGGGTGGGGTGGTGGTTTTCCAGTTGTTTGATCATCTAGTTAGTACTGCTAGCACTGTGGCAGCAGAGCAGGTAGCAAGCATGGTTGCTTATTCACACCATGTGCTGTGGGGAAGAGGGAACCAGCTGAAAGCAACCAGCTAGATTTAATTGCACTCTGGAAAACCCTTACAGAGAGCTCAGTTAGTGCAAAACTCATGTCAAGGCTCATGCTTTGGAACAAAACAAAGACAAAACTATTGCTTTGGGCCCAGCTATCTTGAGAAATAGCTCTCCTGCAAGGGAGAACTGAAGGCAAGACCTTCAGCACAGGCCCGAGCATGCAATAACCTAAGATGCTAATGCTCACGGGCCAGGAATAACATGAGAAAAAGCATCTGTGAAGTTGAATTCTCCACTCAAGCAGACAGTAGGAGGCTCACCCAGCCCATTCCCAAATAACCTCCCATTTCACTAGCACAAGGTGAACAGGATAGTGGCAGTGAACTTCTAGACAGTCCAGGGTTCGGCAGGTATCTTCTTCATACCGTCCTCGCTGAGAAGAGATTTCTTTGAAATCTTCACTCTCCTCCCACATTTTGCTGTTCAAGTGTATTGCTAAGGGGAGCGATTGGCTTAGGTTCTCCTCTCATCTCATCTCTCCTGTATATAGATATGTATATACACACACACACTGCTAATGCTTCAGGTGCCTCATTACTCCTTTTCCTCCTCCTCCAGCCAAGGAAACATTATTTCTTTCAGGGCCTGAAAAGAACAGTGATCAAGTCCAACTTCCCAGCCACGTGAAGCACCTGGAGCAATATACTCAAGTTCTTGTTAAGGCTCCAGTTAACCATTTCACAATAAATATTTTACAGTGAACACTGCAGTGAAGCTTTCATTTGGCAAAGATAAAACAGGCTTTGAAACTAAGGTTATGTATGTTTTATGCTGCTGGACAAGCTCTTATTACCAGATGGCTGAAAGAACCACTCACAAGATAAAAGTAAGTTGGGAACTAAAGTAATTTCAGCAGAAAATTAAAGGTCAATGATGTTCTTCAGCCTCTATACACTTGGTAGGAAGCGAGAAGTGTTGTGAACAGACCCAGGGGTCTACTCTTGCACTAAACTAAGAATTTAACCACATAGAGAAGATTGATCCAACCTTTAAATACAGTAGCACAGGACATGGAAAACCAGGGTTTGTGCTCCCGCTGCCCCAAGAGCAGTAAGAGCAAAGGCAGGTCATGGACTGTAAACTTCAGCTTTCCCCGTCTAAAAAGGGGGCATCACACCACTTCCCGCAGAAGCAGAATGTGTCCAGGCTTGGTCCTCACAGCCTTTTGTGTAGCACAGAGAGCTCCCAGGAAGCATACTGCAACAACTGCACATATAAGCACACGTTTGTTCTCATCTCCAAGAGTGTCACAGAGCACTTTGTTTTGCTGTGATACAGTTAAAGATTACAAGCTGCTCAGATAGCTCAGGAATGAGGGCCGAGCAATCACTTTGGAGCCCAATGGAAACAATTGCACACCACCATTTCAGCCAAGGGAACGGGACTCCTGAATTTAGAGTTACTGAAACAGCACTGGCTACGCAATGCTCGAGAGGGACAACCTTTCCCTGCATCATACTTGCCCTGCTATTGCCTATTATGAGCCTTCTCAGCCAGCCTCAACTAAGGGCTAAGACAAAGATCACGTCACTCACCTTCCATTTTAGGACAAGGACTTTGCTATGGCTGAATTTGCACTCTTCACATACTGCAGCATTGCACTGTGAAGCCCTATAGCAAGAACAAAACCCAGAATACCAGCAGACTTCAAAATAGGGAGCAAGTTTCTAATAGGGAAGCTGTTTTAATCTATTTTCAGTCAAGACCTTGAACAGCACAGAGTTATTCCAGCCCTTAACCAGGGCAGAACTCCACCAGACAAGCAAAAGTTGCATTGTGAAACTGATTTCACTAAACAATATAAATGATCTATTTAGAGAGCTGTGTGCCATGAGTTCCAAAAACCATTTGATGTGTCAGCACAAGTAGGATTTTGACCCTTCATTAAGGAAGAAACAAAAGAGGACTTAATTTCCAGACATACAGTATAAGGCTGCACAGCTGCAAGTGTAGCCAAGCATGTCTAGTTCACTAAGGGGCATGCAAGACTTTGATTTGCATCTAATGCTTCTGAACTACTTTGAAGTTAGGGAAAAAAAACCACCAAAACCCCACAAAACCAAAAAGCTTCACAAGCTCTCAGCTCAGCTTTTAAAAGTCTAAATTTGTCTAGGTTAGAAAATCCAAATCCTTTATTTTCTACTCCTTAATAAGGTGTATTTTATTCGGAAAATAAAAGGGGAGGGAGGGAAAAATAAAAGATAATTCCTGCCCAACACCTCTGGGGACTGCCTTGCAATAAGCAAAGATCTGTCTGTGGCTCAGAGTCTACTGGTTCAGTTCAGTGGATCCTGGGTCAGGCCCTGCTGTGAGGACTATCCACCATTTGGACTCTGTATGGGTCTCATTACAGCTGCACCCAGCCCGGGAGTGCATTACGCAGCTGCTCTGTGCTCTGCAGCTCTCCTGGGGAGAGAGAAAGTGTTTCGCATTTTTGTGTGTTTATAGATGAATACAATATGTTAACACGAGAGCAAGGGCAAAGCCCTGCACCTCACACTTGGAGCAAAAGGTGCCAGATCTGGGATGACCCAGGGGTCTTCTCCTGCAGCAGTCCTACCTGAGGCCATTCCCTTACCCCCAGAAGATCAGGGCTGGTGAATGGGGCTTCAGTTGACTCTTCAGATCTAGTTTCTGAATCAGGTCCTGCAGAGATTTTATATGTTTATTTTAAACTAGGTAAAAGGAAAGTAGTCAACTTTAGCTCCTGGTAAAGACTCACTTGTAAGGTGGCAACTGGGATCGATCTCCGAGTCTGTTCCGGTCTGGAGTCCAGCACAGGCTGATGCTGCTGCAGCATCAGGTCTTTGCACTGAAGTGGCTCATACAACCCACCTACAGAAACTCCGCACTGCGGCTCAGCTCTTCTTCTGTAGGTTTACTAGGATAGCCTTACTGCAGAAAGACAATCTGCCCTACACGGAACTGGTCGGGGAATATTTCAACAGATCCCCTTCCTCTCCTTTACAGTGTTAGAGTTTTGCAAGACATTAAGCACATGAAGACATTTCATTTATGAAGCAGTTTTAGGTCAAATATTTATTGCATTCCTTATAAAACAGTAAAAAGCGTCAAATCCACTGAGACAATCTTCCCAATTCAAGACATTTAAATACATATTGCAAACCAATTCTTTTGAGTATTGTGCATATAAAAGTGTCACAGTTCAGGTAGTACAGGATAGATTCTGTTTTCTCTTTTCTATAAAAATAGCAGACAATCTTTTGATTTCAGTCTCTAGCCCTGACAAAAAGTTACACCCAGCTGGCCAGCCAGGGGAAGTACATATCCATACCCCTAACCTCAACGTGCCTGCATGTGTACAGGTTAGGGTCAGACAGGTAAAGCAGATACTGCTCAAGCCTGTACAGGAGGCACAGATACCATCCCAAAGAGACAGCTGCAGAAGGATAGGTCTGGATGAGACAGGCAAAAGGATCTCTGCAGATCCATAGGGGTGAACTAGCATTCCCTACCCTGCCCTTCCTCGGCCAGCTCAAGGATCACAGTGCTACTTCCCTTCCTCCACCTCGTCTCGGTGTTGTCAGATGACCACTTGATAGCTGGACTGCTTCATCTTCTGGTTCGTTCCCTGGAGTCCTGAAATATCCTGGTCGCTTTCAGACTGATCAAAATCCATGTCTGGAGAGAGTAACACCTAGAAAGGAGAACAGACAGATGCTGATGGAGTGAAAGTTCTCAGCTCTTCTTGATACTGCTTGTTGGAGGGGTCAAATACCCCTAGAGGGGTCTGCTGCAAGATCTAATCCTCTCTGGCAGATGGGGAAGGTCTCAAGGTCACCTTGACCATCTCTCCAATGACAGCCAGATTGATTTGGGCACAGACACTGTGATGACCTGGTATCCCAGCCCCCCCACCCCCACCCCCTTGAGTGCAGAACAGGCAGCTAAAAGCTCTGTTCACCATGGGACAGGGCTCATACGTAGACATGCATGTTCAGGCCAGGCTGCAGCCTCAGCAGAGATGTACAAAAACGAGGCCACATATTTGGTAAACAGCTGTACCAAATGTAGACCTTTTCCCAGGCCCCCAAGCTGCTTGCTATCTCCAGAGCTCAGCCAGAAGAGCAAGCAGAGCTACAGTGTTAGCTTCAGCCATGGCCAGCAAGCTCAGGAGTGGTGTCCTAGCCTGGTAGCACCTTATTTCTACCTGGCACAGCAGCTCCTGGCTCAGTCTGAATTGTGGGAGCCAAAATAGAGCACTGACACCTCTCACCAGTACCTCTCCAGGTAAGAAAGCCCACAGCTTTGCTGCATGATCAAAAGGCTGCCCATTGCCTCCAGGAACACCTACGCTCTCAGTAGCTAACTTCAGACTTGAAGCTACCAACAGGCTGTTTTGAGCTAACTGGCTGCCACCGGCCATGGAGCGTTTGCACGACGCAGACGGAGCCACGCGTGGGGCATCCTCCAGCCACATCATCTGGAAGAGGAAAAAGGCCGGATTTTACTTGGGCTATGGCTGCAGTGACTGCAGAAGAGCTGAAACCCAATGCCAGCCAGCAGGATGGATGGATGAGCAATTTGCATGGGTAATATTCATGGCTTGACAGATTGTTTGCTCAACCCCATCCTACCCCTTCTTACCTCAAACACCCAGCTTTGGGCAAGAGAAGCCCTACTGTCATTACCCCTGTCAGTAGCTACCTCTAAGCACAGCTGAAGTGCAGTCAACCCTTGTGCAACAGCTTGTGTCATGCCCAGCAGTTCTCAGGATCTCAGCTGAACCATGGGATTTCCAGTAAACACTAGTCACCCACACCAGAAGCCTGGCCAGGTCCTTGGCACCTCAGCCCCCAACTCTACAGAGGGGCACAAGCCTAACACCACACAGTCAAGGGCCTCCAGTTTTATTTCCCTAGATGAGCAATGCCAGCAGCCCTTTCCCCCTCCTCCACTTGCCCATCACAGAACCCAAACAGCATCATTAGTTCATGGCTGATGCAGGGACAAGGGGCAGGTACCACAACCACCCCCACAAACATAGCTTCCTCTAGCAAGGCAGTGTAGACCTCTCACCCAAGCCTCAGCCCCATCTGACCCCACTTTGCTCCAAAGACTGAACCAATGCACTATGAAACCTCCCCGTGCCTGACTCACCGCAGCCTTCCAGCTCAAAGGCACAAGTCAAGGGATGCTGCAGGGGCTTTCAGCCAAGCACGTTCGCCTGCAGAGTGTCCCCAACAGCTCAGCCAGTCCTGGAGCTTGGGCTAAACCAGGAGCGTGGGGGAATTAGTCTTATCTGTGGCTACCTCCAGGCACAGTTGTGAATTAACATGCCCTCCACTTGTTTAGCACTTAGGCAGCACCATGGGGCCAGTCACCACAGCAACAAAATGACTAAACAGGAAAAACAAACTGCAATGAGTCAATTACTTCAAAGGAATAGAAGAGCCACAGGGGAAGATTTCCTCCCCACCCTCACGCACACTCCAGCCCCTCCATCTGATGTTATCGTCGCAGCAGCACGTCAGACACTCAAAGGATAGCAGTAGATCAGATTAAGCTCTCTTGTGTCCCCCCCACTGCTCTCAAGGAATTTTTGGTTCAAGACACACCCTGGAAAGTTTCCATTTCTTCCAAGTGAAGATTTCCTCTATTTATCATATTAATATTGTGATGCTGTTGAACCTGAAAAAATGGGTGGATAATTAGTCACACACAGCATTATAAACTCACTGAACTCTGACAGGCTGCAACAGGCTAGTTTTGGGGCCTAATGAACTGGTAATTTCAGTGGGTTTCAGCTGCAAACTCCAATCCTGTTGCAGCCAAGTGTGGCTGACTGAGCAGGCACTAAGCGTCGTGCATCCAGACCCATTCAGGCTGCTACCTGCCCACCATACAACTTGTACCAAGCACTCGAGCCAACAGTCCCCCAGTAACCTTTCCACAATTCCTCAGGGAGCTTCATCATGAGACGGCACCTCATCGCTATGACAGTCATGGGACATACCCTCAGGTATGTTTTTCAAGCCAAACTCCAGTTTGGGAATTTTCAGCACAACTTGGACAAGGCGCTTCCCCTGCAGATGCATCCAGGTCAGGATCACAGCGGGTCGGTGGCACAGCTGGGAATGGGCCACGGTTTCCCAGTGCGGGACAATGTGCTACTGTCTCACTCAGCAGTCCTCAAAGACTTCATGCATTCCTCCCCACACCAGGAGGCCAGCAGCTTGCAAAACAATGTGGGTCACACTACCGAAACAGGGCTGCCCATGTGCTCGGCCAATCCCTTCTGTCTGGGGGAAGACTACTGATATGGTACTCCATCCAAGCAGACCCTTCAGATAACGAATCCATCTCAGCAGCAGAGAAAGAGATTGCACAGACAGATGAGAACTGTGACACAGGTTGTAAAACAAAGAAGCTCTGGGGCCATTTCCTTGCTAGCAGTGGAAACGTGTTTGCCTAAAGCTCCACCAGCTTGGTGTGGAGGTAGGAACCATCTCACCGTCCTCCTGCATCTGAGCTTAGGTAAGTTCCCATGAGTCAGTAGGGCTGACAGGTGAGAGAGTCTCCTTCCAGAGGCACCTCTATGCCCACCTTCATTTAGCTTCCCTGTAAGGACCAGGCACCTTAGTTCACCTTGAGCTATTTAAAGATCAGCTCAGTTAAGCAACCAGCAAGTCAAAGTTGGTCTTGGAGTATTCTTCAGTACTTAAAAGCAAGCAACATAAGTATTGGCATTCATCAGCATCTTCAGCCTAGGGATTTGCCAAAAGTCACAGCTCCTCTGAAGGGAATTGGGATAGGTGCTGAACTCCATGCTGACCAAAGGCAGGTCCCCACGCAGTATATTAGCTTTCCTCCCAACCTTCAACTAGCCTCTAGTTTCACCCTAATGGTCTCACAAGTACCACTGTTACTAGGCCAAATTTTGCTTAAAGGCTTGTCTCTGAAAATGTAAGCCTTCAGGAAAGGAGCAGAAAACTCACACGCCGCCCTTGGGAAAAAACTAGAAACAAGTTCAAAAAAAGATCAAATAAAACATTATTAAAACTGAGTTGTTTTCCTGAGTGGAGGAAACAAAGAAATCACTGATAAGATCTAAGGTTTATTGGCATTTGCAAGGGCAAGGGAAAAGAGACTTGGGTCAAGGGCAGGACACATACAAAGCAGAAATGAGGGCCATGCAAATGAATGCATTTCCCCAGCCTGAACTGCACTGGATTCAGACTGGCACCCCTGAGAGATCTCTTTCCGTCCCACGAGAGAGCAAAAAAAGACTGCGTGAAGATTTACCAAGGCAGGGCACAAGTCTGAAACAACAGAAAGCTTTAGACTGCCTTGGAAGGAATGGTGACATTCTTCCAGCCATAAGAGTGAGTTTATCCCTTTCAGAGCTTCAGTGTAAAAAAAGTTCAGCAGTTGCTCCATTACAAGAGCCCATCATCACATCTGTGGCTCGCCAGAAGAGCCTTAAAGCCCACAAGAGACTGCCAGTTCTTTGGTCTGCACTGCAGCCATGGAGTCAGTGAGTGACACACCAGTGGCAGGATTGCTGGTTGCTACCAAGCTGGTCTACCAAGCCTATGTTTGGTACAAAGCCGTGTTTTCCTGCTATTCCCTACAGAAAATACCGAGTGTGGGGTTTTGACAGGTTAACTCCAGCCCGCCCTTTCCATTCTCCTTCCTCTCTCCCCTTCCTTTTCCAAGCACAAACTGCTAGTTTGAGTGAAAATAATGACACTCTCTATTGGCAAGATAGGCAGAGCATTGAAATTCAAGAAGGCAGCATGATGGGGAGCTGTTGGCGCCTGCTGCTAGACAGCCCTGATGAACCCTGATAAACTGCACGACACATTAGCCTCAGCCAGCCCTGCCCTGTACAGAGATACTTCTCAGTCTCCCTCCCTCTCCATGGGGCAGCAGGGAGGGAAGAAACCCCCCCAGTTGAACAGGTTATTAGCAGCAACTAGCCCAGCAAACCCTCATTTTCTGTTTTTGAGCCTAAATTCCAACCAATCCAGCTGTAAGGCCCAGCCAGCCAACATAATCTTCAATTCATAGCCTAAGAAGTTGACACATGAAGCAGGAGCCTACAGCTATACCTCAAGGCCCAGTGCCAAGAAATAGAGCTAGAAAAGCAGGTCACCCACTTCTGTATTTCTTCGTTACCTGCCTTCTCCACCCAAACTATTTGTTGGGCCAGAGGCACCAGGAACATGTCTGAGCAGAAAGGAGGCAGTCCCTGTAGACTGCTCCAGGTACAAACCAGTCCCCTTGGTAGCTCCACTGCAGCGATGGATCAGAGGGTTTCAGGATGGACAGATGACCTACACATTGAATGTCCCAGCAGAATTTGTCTGAGAAAGTCAAGTACTTGGAAGATGGAAGAAACCTTTGACAACAAGAGTCAGACTGTGGGAGTCCAGTTTCCACTGCTTGAAACAACCAGTCTAGTTGAGCTACCAGACGAGCCTTTCCTAGCTTCTGGAGATTAACAGGTTATCCAAAACTGAGCTAGAGGCCACAAAACACTTGCCCCACCTGCAGTGGAGCAAGGCAGAGGATCAGCTCCATTTCCATGAAAAACCATTAACTGTAGTACCACCTGTGTATCCACAGCAGCACGCCACCTATAAGACTAGATACTCTAAGTTTAGGTTTGAAAGATTGGTGTCTCAACTGGAGATGCCACCTCCTCACCCTTGTTTCTGAGCTGGTGTAATTTTAACTGATCTTAAACCGTCAGGAACACACTGGCATATCCAGTCAGTAAGACAGATCTTCACCACCACTTTCACATTTGGAGCAGACCTCCAACCTAGCTCTTTCAAGGAAGTACCACTCGAACATCAATCGCCAGTAAGAAACCAGGACTGCGCCATAACCAGGGAGACGTTCACACCCGGAGTTAATCCACCTTCACATCCCAGATATGAGTTCTTAGCTTCAATGCACAACTATCAAGCCATACTGGTACTGCTCAGCTCAGGCCTCTCTTCCCTCCTTTCTCCAATACAACAGAAGATTTCTCGAGGATGCCCTCACCACAGACACCACTTGGGAAACTCCCTGGGGCACACTGTTCGCATGTTTCTAGTGACCTCGCCAAGCTACAACTGTTTATCTGGAGGCCAGGCCAGGAGGAGCGACTCACTTGTCTCAACAGCTGCTCATATCTGCCTGCCCTTCCTGCCAGAGGGAGGATGCCTCCAACACCACATCCCCATGAGCAGCGGCCGCTTCCCCATTGCACCCTTGAGCCGTGGAAGCTGTCGCTGCTGTGCAGACTGCAAAGCACACCGTTAAACACTATTACCTCCGTGTGCGTTGCAACGTCACCAGTCATTGGCCATCCCACCCATCGGTAAAAGAGCAGAGTTACTCTTTATAAAAGAGCTCTCAGAAAGCAAGAGCTATTTCTATTCATCCTAAATTCCTCGGCAGAAGCTACTCCAGGAGCCAGCCTGCAACTGCCAAAAGCTATCTTATCTCAGCGAGTCTCACCAGTGAGCTGCAGATATCAGCAGTCGTACACAGAGCACTTTGAAACAGGGTCTGGGTGCCAGGGGAAGGAAGGGAATTCAACCCAGCGACTCAGGTTGTGATCTCTGCCCAAAAGCCGATGAGAAGCACAGACGCCACCTGCCCAGCAAACCAGGCGTCACTAACAAGAACAAAGTCTGCTGCAACTGGAGCACTTCCTACCCCCCATAACTTAAGTGTCAAGCTCAGCTTGACAAAATACAGCTTCCTACAGCTAAGGGACCATCATCTGGCTGAAAAAAACCCCAAACCCCAAAATACAAAAAAACCCCACCCAAAAATACGAAATGCTGACAAAAATAGGATTCCCAGCTAGGCCCTGTCCTCTAAAACGGATGCTACCAACCACAGTAAGGAAAGCAAGCTCTTCTAAGCCAAGATTCATTACAATTAAAAATGGGAAAGTTGAAAGAGATGGTGGAGAGGTACCCACCAGCTTCAGCCTGCCACTCCAACAAGCCCACACAGGTTAGTGCAAAAGCTAGCTCATCCCTCACAAGATACTGTCATCATTTAGGGCGATATTTCAGCAACGCTTCGTAGGATGTAATATTGCTCTTTGTTAGACAGGGCCAGACCATCCCAGAAAACATCCCTCTGTTGACATCAGCTACAAGCATGAAAAGTCAGTTTGACTTAGCAGGGTCATCGTTCACATGCATAAAGCATCACCCTAGGTCTAGGCAACGTGATGGTATGTTGCATGATTGTGGTGAAGCACATAGACCGTACCACAAGCTTGCAGTTTGGTCTCCAACACAGGACATCCTCGGTCTTACCTGAGATTCCTCAGTCTTCCTAGCCCGAGGAGTTTCTATGGATCCATTGATGTCCAGGGTATCCTTCTGCTTATATTTCCCCATGATCAAGCTGTCCACAACCCAGAACATAATGGCCTTGGGGGGAAAGAAGTTGCATGAATAGATTGCAGAGACCAAAATACAAAGTCTTTCAATCACAGCTATTTCTTCTCCTTTTGGTTTCTCCAGATGTCCAGCCTTGATCAACCTAATTTAATATCTAAATTAGCCCTGAATCAAGTGTGTCCATGGGGGTTGGATGAGTCAACTTCCTGAGATCCCTTCTCACTTGAATCCTATTTCCATAGCTGTTGAAGACATAGTGAAGGAAAAAAAAACCCACCAAAAAAACCCACAATAAGCCAAGTTTCCACCAGGAAATAACCATTGAGCCAAGCTCCATCCCAGGTTCACCTGCTCTGTCTGCATCAGTCACCTGTCAGTTCTTTGAGAACCAGAGTTTCCTTTCAAATAAGGAAATGCAGCCTGGGGTGGGGAGAGAGGCTGGTAGCACAGGCAGGTAAACCCAACTTTGCCAATGCTGCATCCATTGCAATGCTCATGGGATAAACCGAAAAGAGTTTGACTCATTCCTTGTCCAGGGGGGGATCTGAATATTAACACCATGTTCTCACTTCCCATCTTAGCAGGAACTAAGCAGCAGGTCAAGGATTACCCAGAATCAGGGGAACCACAAAAAAGCTGAACTTTCAAGAGGTTCTACCAAACTAGTTTTGCGAAGATCAATAGTTCTGGGTATCCTGAACACCTTGCCTTGCTGTAACACAGTTTGAAGTCTAGCCAAATGGCCAGATTGGCAGGTTGCCAAAAATCACCACCCACAAGCCATCCTATAGGAATTTAGAGGGCTTTGGGGCATTCCCACACCTGTAGCTTGTTGCTGAGATGCAGCCCTCAGCTAATGAGCCCCAGCTTTCTTCAAAGAATCAGCCACCCAGCAGCTTGGACAAGGGAGCAGGGATTAGGCACAGAGACCATAGCAGAGCAGTAGTGACATATTTGTGTATTCATGGCAACAAATACATGTTTCCACTCCCCTCCACCCTGTCCCAGCCACTTCCATTACTCAAGGCTGCCCCAAGCCAGTTCCTGTACACACTCCCCATTGGGGGGGGACCCATAATTTCCAAACCGCCCCACCTAGTGCTTACAAAGGCATCACTTACATTGACTATAAAAGGCACAACAAGCATGACCAGGACGAGCTCCAGCTGGGGATTTGGGATGTAACCCAGGAGGATCTGCTGAAGCTGCAGAGGAAAAAGCATTTAGAGGCATTATTTGGACAGCTCTGCTGCGAGATCTTTGCTGCAAACTGGTTGCTTTCTTACACCAGCAGTCTCCTAGCTAAGGCTCTGCAGCCTTTGCGTTAGTCCAGCTCTTAGAAAGATTGCATGGGCTATTCCTTTAGCCCAGCTGCCAAACATAGGATTTTGTACAGATCAAGAAATAAGTAGTGCTAGTCTTTCAGCTTAACTACCTGTGACAACTGGTGGGACTTTCTTGGCTCCTTGGAGCCTAGCTGCAAAATAAGGACACCAGCCACGCGTGATAAGCGTGAAGAGGAATCCAGCAGCATCTCTGGATATAGCAGCGCAAACACGAACATATTGTTCAGCACAAGTCAGCACTGTCGGCTACTGGGTTAGAAGGACAAGCCCTTAACAGGAACAGATAAGTGCTCCCAGATTGCTGTAAATAACTCCTCAGTCAAGTCACATGAGCCTGTGAGGTACTAGGCACTACCTGTAAATGCACTCAATACTGGAGCTACCCATTAACACTCAGAATTGGTTTCCATACCCACCACACCTACCTGCCACCAGGTATGTGGCCACGACTGCCACAGGATTATTATTCTTATTTTTTTAAGAGAAACTCATGATCAACACAATTACTGTTGCATAAGCTACCATACAGAAGCAGTTGAGGGGGGAAGGACAGCATACTACTGGGCTAGTTCTTTCCAAATTAACCTCTAAGAGTCCCCCTAGTTTAGGCATGGGATCAGGAAACACCAGCATGAACTGACTTGGTGAGATAATGCAGAAATCCTCTGGCAGAACTGAAGTAGCTCAGCTGCCAGCCCAGGCCATTTTATCCTTCTAAGGATGGAAAAGAAAATTAAAGCAGCATCTTATTCCACTAGCTTTTGACTAGCAAGAGAATGTACCAAAAGCCAAACTGTTATGAAAGTCATGTTTCCCCAAACTTAAGTAACAGCTAATGATTACAGAGAGATGTCAACAAGTCATAAGGATTAAAGACCTATGATGATGGGGACCACTAATAAGGCAAAGCTGACAAGAAACAAGCCACAGCAACTGTGGCTAGAAAAATACAGCTCAGGAGCTCACCTTTGTCCAACCAGGGATGAGCAGGACAAGGCTAATCACAGTCTTCTCAAAAACCATTATCAGCAAGTAGAGGATACACTGGCCAATCCAGGCAGCAGCTTGTGGAGGGTCACCTGGGAAAACAGCACATTAAATCCAAGACAGAAGACAGGAGGAGACAGCCCTACAGAAAAGTTGCCTCATGGTTGATACCTGAGCTGATTAGAGAGACAGAGAAGTGTTTCCATACTGCAAAACTTGCACCGAGACAAATACTCAATACCAAACTTAAAATTAGCGGAGAGATTTTCTACCTATAGTTGTAGGAACACATGCCTGGGGTAGAAAGGTTTGGTGTCCCTGGCTGGGTCTAGAAGCCATTACTCCATTGAAGATCAAAACATACCAAGATCCAAGCTCAAATCTTTCTAATTTAAAAAAAACACACAACATATCTGACTTGTATTAGAGAAAATCTAGCAGACTTGCATCCCTTACTAGTTGCAGCTCATTTTGCATCTTTGCAAACTGATGTAGAGAACAGCAGAAAGGCAAAAGACTGCACCCCACTTCCATTTGTGCAGTCTCCCTTCATCAGGACAGCTATTTGTCTTTCATACAGCAGTCATACTTTTGAATTAAACCTGGCTGTAAGCAAGAGAGCTCTCCCTCATGAGACGGGACATACACCACTACCACCACTGGCCTTTTGTTCTAGGAGCCGATTCTCTTTTTCTACTCCTTTTAGGGCTGATTCTGAAATGTAGATGTCAATTAACCAGACCTCTGGTTAATTTGAAGGGCAAGCAAGTAGCAAATTTCAGACACAACTCAAAAAGCCCTACCTACCTAGCAGATGCTAACACTACGTGTATTTATCTGCCTCCTGTCCTGCTCTCCTTTCCACCAACCTGCCTCCGAAATCCACCAAGAGGTGAAAACCACCACCAAAAACCTTCTTGCCTTGCATCTCCTCCCCCATTGCCTGTCCTTCCTAGATCAACAGCTTTGCTGGAGCAAAAGTCCTACGAGTGTCCTACAAGGCAGGCAGGCAGCTTCTTGTAAGAGGGGAGAGAAACAGCTCTGGCTCTGCCTGAAGACCTGAAATTCCCCAAGTTTATCCAGCAACCCCAGCACTCGCAGACACTCCTGGGCTTTCAAGGGCCACAGCCCAGCAGTAGCACAGGTGCTTAAGGGAAAAGCCATTCCTTGTAACTCTAAGGAGACTGGATCAACTTTTATGAAGCCTGGTTTGGATAACAAATATGCTTTCCTCTGCTTGGGGGAAAGGATACACAGCCTTGGAGATGCATGTTTTCCCCTCTCCTTCAGCCACTGATGGGCATATTGCCAGTATCCTCCCCATGGTGCTGAGCTACTTTGAGCTGGATGGATACAAGGATTTGAGGGGAGGAAGCCCTGCTTGTGCAAGGGCGGGGAAGTATCTCATCTCCTCAAAGCACAGACCACTAAAATCCCTTCATATAGGGAAAGCTTGAAAGCTCAGAAATCCCAGCATCCTACTCAAACGGTTCCTTACAAGCATGTGTTGCTTTGGGGCATCAGTCATTTGGTTTGCTCCTTCTCTGGTACCCTTTTGTCAAGGTACCAGAGATTTCATTTCTCTTCACCTCGGCAAACCTAGAAAAGTCTGCAGAGATGGGTCCTCCCGACTTTTTCCCCATGCTTCCAGTGAATAGGAGCCTCGTAGGAGCAGCTCACAAAATCCTGGAGCATTTTGACCAGAATGGCAGACTGATAATCCCTTCTGAATTAAAGCTAATCCCAATAGCACTCCCCAAGAAAAGACACTGCTGGACTGATCCTCCTCTATACAAGGAGCAGTCAGTATCCTGCACACTCTATAAAAAAAATTAAAGTAAATCAATCATTAAAGACATCACCTGCAATTTGCTCCCTGCCAAGCCTTACCCACACAGTTGCCAGCAGTGGTCTGAAAATTTCTGGTCACCATTTTCAATACAAAAGGATAAATTTTCAGTCCTAAACAGAATTAATTTTTTCGCTGATGCAGTGAACAGCTGGTTATGTGATACTTGCTGTCTGAGAAAGAGACAGGGGCTCCATCACCCCAGGTTTTAGAGCAGTTCACTCAAAAAGAATCAATGCTAATTAAATATGAATGTTTCCAATGAAGTACTCACCAAGTAGTAAGTAAAAGCATATCTGTATTGTTAACAACGATAATGGTAGCATATCTATTACATGTGCTTGCTTCAGCCCTCTGTAAGCACCCTGCCAGCTGGTTATCATCTTCCCAGGTTCATCAGAATATCTCAGGTCTGCAAAACTGAGCTACAGTATCTGGCTTAGGAAAGCTTCAGCATTTCCTCCTACCACTTGAATATAAAGATAACCCTTGGCAATGCTTGTTTCCAGCATAATCGGGCCGGAATTTGGAATTGCATCTGTGCAAGAGAACCCAACCCACTGCGAGATGCTGATGCTCGACACGCTGTTGGATGGCAGCAGACTGGGGGCTCTGCTCCACTTTTCTCAGCACAGTACTGTCGAGATGCGGCAGGGGAAGACAACACCGGCAGTTTGCAAAAGCGCATTTATCCAAACCACTATGCAAACCTCCGGCCAGAGACCAGCAGCGCATACCAGGATTTAGTAAGAGCTGGTATCCAACCAAGCCCAGCTTTAGGGGGATCTGCTTCCCAGCAAGGGCAAAACAGGTTTGCACGTATATTTGTCCTTATTCTGTCATTTGTTAGCAACGTACCAAAACATTTGCCTTGCTGCAAAAGCTACAGCCGAGAAGTAGAGGCATCCAGCTAGTGTCTCCATGCCAGAGACCTCAGAGTGATCATCTTGCATCCCAGCTTTTTAATTGCTCAAGCCATGATTGAGAAGGAAGCAAAGGAGGGGAGAGGGAAGGACTGGGAGGCCAGGGGTGCAGAGAGGCTGCTGAGCTGGGCGGACAGCAAGGAGAGTGCGCCAGACCAGCAGGCAACTGTATGGAGGAGGGGAGGGAAGAGGGAGCCAGGAAGGTTACGTGTGAGTGCAACCAGCAGAGCCCGCAGAGGATTTCAGAAAGCACACGTCTCTGCTCCCTGGCAGACAACAGCTTAATGGGTGGTCTGTGGAGGAGACTGGAGCAGTGTTATAGGCAGCTGGCAATTAAAGGCCGGTGTCAGAGGGGCTCTGATCCTCCTGAAGCATGGACAGCCTCTCCCGATAGACTCAGGTGCCTAGCTGTCTTTGGCACAGGTTAGGTATAGTGGGGCTTTTTGCCCCATACCCCAAGACCGACCAATTCTCCTACAAACCCCCAGGTTACCATCGCCCATCAGAGCTCCGAGTACAAACAAAACAGGAAGGCATATCCATCGTGTCCTTCCCACATTCCCTTTTGCGCTGGTTTGTCAGCTGTGCTCCGTCCCCCGTGGGGAGATGGGACTAACAGCCACAGCACCCTTTTCAAGTCGGC
This sequence comes from Pygoscelis adeliae, assembly GCF_000699105.1. NCBI lineage: Eukaryota > Metazoa > Chordata > Aves > Sphenisciformes > Spheniscidae > Pygoscelis > Pygoscelis adeliae. The sequence continues at coordinate 104,220 of NW_008825160.1, forward strand.
TCTTCTGCGCTGCAGTCACGACAGCACTTGCAGAACACTTCCCTCTGTCTTCTCAGCTTGCCCAAAAAGCAGCAGCAAGTTTGAGATCTCTCCCAAATACCTGCCCTCTCACACCCTTTCGGGGATAGGAGGTCACTACCATTCATCATCACAAACGGCAGGCTATGGTTCTTAGTTTTGTGTACTGTGCACTAGAACAGCCCTAGCCAGGTTTTGGCTGATACACAGACTCTAGAAAAGACAACCTGCTTCTTAACTCACCCTAGGCATGGACTTGCCCATCTTCTCCGAGACCAAAGGTCTGCCCCAGTTAGGCCAGCTTCACTGGCTAAGCGTACAGGGCACGTGCAAGTGGTGCAGCAAGCCTGCACTACCAAGCAGGACAGACCTGCACCCCTTACTACCCACCACATCCCACTTTGTCAAAGGTGCCTCCATCACGGCATGGAGCTTCAAATATTCATATTTCTCACTCTGGTCTTTTCTGCATCACCTACAGAAGATGCTGTGAGTCTCCTCCACAGTTAGAGGGACATCAGCACTTCTTACATATCCAGGGTAGACAGCGGAAGGATACAGAGAGACCCACAGGTCCATGCAGAGGCCAGATTTTCCATCCGCTCTACCACCTTAAGCAGCTCAAAATTACTACTGTTTTGCAAGCTATTCCTCCTCCTTTTCCATTCTGAGCTTTGTTTTCAGACTATGGGATGAGATGTTTCTGTACAGGAATCCATCCTGGAGCTCAGAATTAGACAAGACTTAATTTCCACCCCCTGACAGGAAATTCGGAGGGTGTCTCCACAGTTATTTTTTACTGCATCTTGGTCTCCCAAGGACAGGAGGCTGCTCAGTACCAAAACAACTCAGGACAAAGATGAAAATAAAACAGCAGCATGGCCTACAGGGCTGCAAAGATAACTTCAGCTCTAAATAGACAGTGGCTCATTTCCTCTTCACCAAGGAGCTCAGCTGGCTGCTCCTTACCTCAGCAGGTTTGAAGTCATCCAAGGACCATTGATCCACCTCAGAGTGGCCATCATCTAAGTCTAACTCACCACTAATTCATCTCTGACTAATGCCAGTAACATACAAGTCACCATCTATCAGCATCTCATCAGGTAAGAGGGAGCCTTTGGTATGGTCCCTGGACAAGCCCATAAGACAGATCGGCCACATCTCCTCCCACAGTTAGGAAGCAAGGCTGGAAAACTTGAGCTGATGCCAGCTAACCACACACACCTCATTTAGGTGCTGGCTTCCTACAGCAAGATGGTCAGAGGCATCCTGAGATGCAACGTAGTATCTTTAATGGACCAGCTGCTGCCCTGAGGTGCCCTGCTCCATGGATGGGGAGAGGATTCTTCTTCCCTTCACTTCAAGTGTTTCCACTGCATAAATCTAGGTGAGTGCCTACAGGACTGTTCCTGCCATACAAGATTGCCAGCCAGCAAAAACCAATCTGCTACCTGGAGGCTAAAAAAAAAAAAGATAAATAAATAGATGCTCTCCTCTTTGCTGTGTTCAGAGTTTCCCTTTCCTTGTAGGAGAGTGGGGAACAGGTCCAAAGTATCTTTGCAGCCTCCACCACATCACACCTGTTAGGAGATTACATGTATCGTGCTCCCTTGGAACACCTCCAGTTTCTTGTCCCCACTCCTGGTTGGGAGGTAACCCAGGACATCTCAGCTCTACACAGTGACTCTACCACCAGCCTCTCCTTTTAGCTTAATGAACACCCTTGGCTCAAATCTTCTTATAGCCACCTCCCACCCTGATAGAAATAAATATCCCCCTTCACCCCGAAGGATGCACACACTGCATTGAGACCTTTCTCCTCCAGCAGCATTGCTCGTGCTCCCCACCCCACCACCAGCAATACCTCCTTGGTGCAGACCTAGGAACACTGGTGCCTGCAGCAACCTCACACAAACACGTGTCTCATACTCCGCTTGTGCGTGGGAGCCCAACTGCTCGCAGAGCAAAAGCAGCACTGCTTGAGATATTTGAGTTGTTACCGCACAACAGGATTAGTTTTAATCCAGGCTGTCTGAGGTACCAAGCTGTCAGCATAGCCCACACGTTACTGCCAGACAGCTTTATTTACAGTCTTTTGGGGACTGTGTGAGCACCGAGCAGGTAGGAAAAAAGCTAACCGCAGCCACAGCAGAGGGTTCGGGGGGTTGAGGAAAAGCGAATATTTGAAAGCACTGAAAGTTGTACTGGGTGACACGGTGGGGATAGAAAAAGTCAGTAAAAACCTCTTAAGAGATACTCAAACAGTACCTCCAAAACCAAGGGATCTAATTATCAGTGCCAAGTACAGAGGAGGGTAAGACATAACAGGAAAGAATATGAATTGCACAGAAGCGCTCACTTTGAGGGCAAGAACAAGTTTCCAGAGATTGGGACCCGATCAGCAATTGCACCAGTTATGGGCAGAACCAGTTGGCATCAGAGCAGCCAGATGGGTCCAGTGGACATCCCAAACCCTCTCTGGCATGTTCTGCATCTGAAATACAAGAGTGTACAGCTGGAATCAGTCCCCAGTTTGCAGCGTCACACTGCTGCTCTGGGTCTTTGGTCCCTGGAGATACTGCTGTTGCATTGGGGTAAACCCTGCTACTACCAGCCAGATCCAGGAAGGTTCAAAGACTCAAAGCAGGGGACCTGACCACGCACTTCACCATTTGAGGATGACCCTCAGTCCTCTCCTTACTTTTTCTCCCTGGTCCTGGAGGTGGAAAGGCCAAGCATGCTAAGGACAGGACAGCCCCTCAGGTTAGACCTATTTTCAGCAATACTTCCTCAAGCATTAGCAGCCAGCTCCCTTGGCTGCTTCAGGACGTGGGAATATTTGTTATGGAATTTTTTTGTACAACATCACAACAGGGCCAAAAGCAGCCTACACAGTCCTCAGTTAAACTCAGCAGCTGGCACAGAGTACATTCTCCTACAACTAAATTTGACCAGCAGAGTTCAACAGGCCACTAAACAGACTTTAAAAGCCTCCAAGCAACAAGCCTTTCCATTTCCAGACAGTGAATGAGCACAAACTGTCAAGCTTAGACTAGTCAGCGACCACAACCACAGTCATACACAAGTCAGCACCCAGATGGGCATCCAGAGAGGCATTTTCAAGCAAGAGCACCCTCTTTTTCTCCCCATCATCTCTTAACGCTCCTCTTCAGCATTTTACTTGCACATTGCAGAAACCATCTCTTAATGCAAATTCATAGTGTTTGCTTACCTAGAAGAAACTCTAAAGTATTACTTTAGAAATACTGGAGTATTATTAGACACAACTACAATGCCAGGACAGCCATCCAGAGGTTCCCTCTAGGGAGCTACTTATTGCCATGGGAACGGGTGAGGAAGAAGAGGCCTGGAGCAGTTTGGAGGTGGAGCACAAAACTGAACCAGACTTCATCTGCACACCCTGACTCCAGCCAGCATCTCCCCTGCTCAGTCTGTACAGGCCCAGCAGCACCCCCAAGACCTTGGGTATCCACCTCCCAAATCCTTTACAGCTTAAACTCTGCTCTGCTCTCCTCCCTGCAGAAGCCCCCTGCAGTGAGAGCACCTATAGACATGACCTGCTGCTACCCTGCTAGAGCAACAGTGCATAGAGCATTCGTGGAGTTTGTTAGCTTTGAGTATGTGTAAGGCAACCATCATTCTCCAAAGCCTACTTGAACCAAGATGAAGAACAAACCTCTCCAATCTTTGATCTTAGGAGCCAAGCTTCTGCAGAAGAGACAGCAGCCTTTTAAAATGCAGTTTCCTGTGCTTAGATGCAGTCCAAAGAGTAATCAAGAGCTGTTGGGCAAAGATGGAGGAACATAAGCATATAGGAGCCTTTGACACTCCACTAGCTAAAAACCAGGTCATTCCTGGCTGCAGCAGTCTTTGGCTAAGAGCTCAGGCACAAGAGAGGCTGATCTCAGAATGGCTGTCTCCTGTTTTTTTGAAACATGAAAGTAATACATTTTCCTAAACAGTTCTGGACAGCTGGATGCTTAAAATAGCAGCGTAGATTTAGGCGCTTTCCCTTCCCTTTTCTCTGCTTCTCCATTAATGCAGCTATTGCAGGCACACAGGGAGAACCACTCGGGGCTGTGGAGACAGGCATACCAACAGCAGAGCAGAAGGGACTGCTGGAGCCCAAAACAAAGGATAACTGCAGGGGTTTGCATCAGTTGCAGGGACGCAACCAAGAACTGGAGGGTCAGAAAGGAAGCAGTTGCAGCAGATTTTTTTTTTTTCCTCCTCGAAGACCACGCAGGTAGATGGGTACTGGCTATACTGGACAGACACAACTGTTCTTTCCTGATGGTTGGACCAATAGCACTCACCACTGTCTGCAACATGGATTTGGTGCTTTTCTGCCCTTCCTCCTCTGCAGGACTGCAAGAGATGTTTTTGCTCCTCAGGAGAATTGAGCAAAGAAACAAAGTCTGGTACAGCAATTAGACCAGAAAATGAATCATATTTCTGGAGCCTGTATCAAACTGTACAAAGTTTACTAGCATCTTCCAAACTATTTTGGAAGTTACTTAACACCCGAGATGAGGACAGCAGTGTTTTGCTTCCCTAGCCCTACACAGGATTGCATTGGACATGCCACTTGACTGCTATCTAGCTTTTCCATCGTGGTCACTCTGGCCAGTGACCTGCACGAAGAGCAGTGCTCAGTGGATGAGATATTTAATCCCCAATTCAAAAGCTAAATTCAAGCAACAGCAGAAACATTTTTTTATTAACGAAAGCAAGATTTCCTCAGAGGAGTGAACTGTTTCTGTAGTCTAAGCCAGCCTTCATGAGGGGCCAGCGACAGCTCAACGGATGTTCACTACTGCTCTGCAAGGTTAAAGCAAGCTGTCAATACACTTTAACGTTTCCTTGCTTCTGCTCAACTGCAAACGTGGTACGTGAAGCTGTGCCCTGGGATGGCTGCAGTTGGGCTTCAAGTCCTTGTTGCTCAAAAGAGGAAAAATGCCAGTCCCTGAACCAAGAATATCTGGATTCCTGTGCTGCCTCATCTGAATGACTTCAGCGCTCTGTGCTTGGCTCCTCAGCTCTGAGAAAGAGCCATTAGGGGGAAAAAAAAAAAAGGTAGTCCCCACCAAATGCATGCCATCAGGATGCTGAACCTGCTCTGGAGACCACTGCAACCTTTAAAACCGCCCTCAGATTTGATGAGAGCCAGCTCTACCACGTCCCATCATTTCAACCCATCTGTTGTCATCTCATTCTGACTCTGTAGCTGCTTCTGTTGTCTCAAACTCAACCATCCCCTTCATCCTGTGCCATGACCCACTTACATATGCTGAACATGATCCTAAGTAAAAGCTCACAAGTCAGTGGGATCTCTGCACTAATCTCAGTTTGGTCCAAGTTCCACCAGCTCAGTTATTAGAACAGCTACTAAAAATACAAAGGAATGAGACTACCTTCAGAATGATTAAGGTCTTAAAGGTAGGGGAGTGATTAGTATGAATAGGATATATTTTCGAAAGTAAGACTGAATTCATCTTTATATTAGATATAACTTAAAATAGGCAAAAGGGTAGTTTTTCCCTTTCCTGCAGCCACGGAGAAGCACTGGGTCTGCTCTTTCTGAAGAGAAGTGCTACCCTCTAGTGGGGCTGGCTGAGAAAAGCTTTTCTGAAACTATTTTTCTCCATCTCAAGGCAGGAATCAAAGCAGAGAAAGGACAGACTTGGGCATACTTAATTTTTTTTTTTTTTTAGATCAGGTGGCAAAAAAATCCTCCACAAGTCATTTGAGAACTCAGTTTTGGGGCCAGGCTGTGTCCTGCTGATGCCTACTATAGCTCAAGGCAAATTCAAGAACAAACCCATGTTTTGAACTGAGAGGCTAGGAAGGACCCCACAAAAATCACCACCACCACACCCAAACACCTTAGTTTATCATACGCACGTCCTGGGGTATAAATCCACCCAAGGAAACGTTTAACCTTTCGTCGCCAACCTGCTACGCCCAAGAGCGCTTGGCAAGGCAGCAGGCAGAGTTACCTGCAACCTAGGGATGTCCCAGCATTTAACACGCTGATCGCTACCACGCTCAGTGAGCTCCTTGGAGAGGGGATAACAGAAGCAGGCTGGTCACATGTTTTAACCCCAAACTGTAGTTTCTGCCCTTTTCTTCTCCCCATTCACAGCTGACGGCAGATGAACCACCTTTGTGCAGAGCAGTTGACACCTACCATATTCTCCGAAGACCAGGTACGTGTACTTCTTGTGCTGCACGATCCGGGAAACAACTTTCACACCAAGCCAGATGAGCAGCATCCCCAGCGTGGCATCAAGAATGAAATTAATAAGGTAGCTAAGAGCAGAGGAAAATTCAAGTTTCAGTTGTGTTCTTAAGTCATATTCAAAGTCTTTTATTTCATTATGGGAATCCATAAAAAACCCACCAAGATTCCAAAAATCCCCAGTTAATAGTCCAAGCTCACTTCCTTTCTCTTTTATTGGATTTACCTATAGCCTTACCAGCAATTTCTTAGTTTAAAAGCCTGTTCAGCAGAGAAGGGAGCAGGCTCCACCAACTCTCTGGCATTGCTCATTTATTCATAAAGCATTAAATACTTCCTGGGCTAGCCTTGCTTAAGAGTTACCCCCCAAAAAAAGAAGCTTTCCATTTGCAGCGTCTTTTGTTCTTATTAGGATGAAGTCCCAAGTTTCAGGGAAACAGAACCAAACATTTTCGGAATTTCATACAAGAAAATGGAAGCTTCTTGGACACCACAGCTGCTCTGCAAACTGTGCAGCAGAAGAGGCAAAAAGTCTATTTTACTGAGCAGCTGCAAGAGGCTCCTATGAGCAGAGACGCAGACTGAGAGGTGGAAAGTCTTGGGAGAGGCAAAGAGCCCTGGCTCAACAGGAGGCATCCTGGGGTCCCTAAAAGCCTCCAGTTCAGGGTCCCCACTGCAGATCCAGGAGCTGAACCCATCCCCACCAGGAGATTTGGGCCTGATGGGTTTGCTCTGCAGCTTTGGATATTTAAGTCTTGCTGGATAGAGCGCCAGAAGCAGGAGACCTGCAGGGACCTTCTGGGGATTGCAGGGTCCAAGCTCTAACCCAGGGCTTGGTATTTTAATGAACTCCAGAGAAGAGAAGAAAAAAATATCACTCAGACTAATGTTTTCTGGCCAGTTTTCCATTACTGGAATATTTTCTGCTCGATTGGGCCAAATTTCTACAGTGTGAAGAAAATACCAAGCACAGAGCTACAGGAATGAACATTTCCTTTTCCAGAACTTGATACTGCCTCTGAAAGTATCATAAAGACACTGAAAATAACAATCTGCTTTTGATATCCATTTTGAAAACATGACATTAAGTTTTTCTACATCCAAAGGCTCAGACTAGCTTATTACAGTTTCCAGCTGCTGAAGTCGGAGTACTCCGATACAAACATGAGGCTCTGGTGGTTTACACTGGGCAGGACACGTAGCATATGGAGCCTCAAAGCCTAGAGACAGGGCTTGAGAGTTTTAAGCTGCCTGATTCAGGATGACAAGTCAGGCAGCACAGGGAAACACAGAACAAAACAAGGAAAAAAAAACCCAACCAACCAAAACCCAAGAAACCGAAGGGTACAGCATAAGCACAAAACGGTTTATTTTAAGACAGCATCTGTTTAAAAAACAATGATGAATGATATTAGAGGTTATATTTAGCCCAAGCCAAAATTGTGTCTGTTTAAAGAAACGTATCAAGGTGCAGCACTTTAACATACAAAAAGGAGATGGGCCAGAAGGTTTTCAGCAGCATTTTGAAGCCTAGAGGAGTTTCTCAAAACAGGATAAAGTTAATTCTGAAACTAAATTCGTAGCTGTGAAGTGGCTGGTCTGAAGTAAAGGTGGTACTTCTACGTTAAGTCTGAAGTCTGGCTTGGAAAGCCCCCAAACAGGACTACAGGAATACAGGCGGTAGGTGCAACCAAATATCCAAACAACCATCCTTACATTGGACAAAGGCCTTCCCCCGCACAGTTAGGGAAGCATTCTCAATACTTCTCTGAGACCAGCCAAATTGCAAGGTCCGGTGTGCAAACAAATGGCGCAGTATTTAACAGTTGCAACTGCGTGGAGCAGCGCTGTGTCATTTATTGCAGCTTTTTGCCAGTATATTTCAAGATGCTTTTAATCCTCAGAAAAGCACAGTCGCGCTGCCTCATCTCCATCAGACCAGGAGACTACAAAGACCAGGAGACAACCCAGACCCTGAAAATAAGCTCAGCATGCTTTGTCCCCACCTAGTACTTTAAATGGATGTTTCCACCATATATGACATTTTCCAACAGGCTTGCTTCCTCCTTTTACAGGTGTAGGACATGAATGCAAGCACCTCGTGTACTTACAGAGAGCAAGGGTCCTCTTCAGTGAGATCCGACAGAAAAATATTGGCAAAGTGGATGAAGAGGGCACCTATTGCTTGCTTGGAGGTATCATAAAACCTGGAGGCAAAAAAAAAAGGCATAAAGATCTGTGCCCTGGAGAACCAGCAACCCAGCAGTCACCCACGTGAAGGCCCTGCATGGATCTGCTTTCCTCCAAGATGCATTCATGATGCCCAAGAAGTTGTACATGGTGAAAACAGACAGTTTGGCTGACTCCAAATACTTAAGAAAAAAGACAGCACTTCAGCACGTAGCAGCTCAGTCTTGCAGACCTGCACCTGACACTTGCTGCTGAGTTTTAGCCTGCAGCGAAGGGCAGTTCACCCTCCAGTGCCCAGCCCAGCCTCAGTTTCTCCAACCAGCAGTAGGTGCAGGGAAGGTGTTCAGCTACTTATGATTTTTGCACCTGTCCACAGGGAGTTGGATTGAATTCCCAAATTATTTTAGAGGAAGAACCAAACTGAGAAGACTAACAGGCTTTTCATCACTAACGTTGGCTGGTAGCTCTGTGCTGCCAAGCCAGCCTGACCGTACACTGAGCCCACCCATACGCCCACCTCTTGGCGGCCAGTAAATCCTACAATACAGAGGTGCTTTGTAGAGGTGTCCAAAGCTGACAGCAATACCCAGCTACCTTACATCAACACACAGCCAAACACGTTGCCTGGTCTATGCCTGAGCTGGGTCAGGGGACACCAAAGTGATTAATCAAGTTTAAGAACAAAACTTGACCCTGTCTGGGAGACAGCCCATGTGCAGGTATGCCAGCAGATTGGAGAGGACCATAACCTCTCAGTTCAGTCACCTACAGCAAAAACAAGCTTTTCTGGAGGAGCTAGGCAGGGAATATTACTTCTAGGGAGCACCAGCTACTTTATGGAGGTTTCCCTTGGGAAGTGGCGGCAGAGCATTTCATTTAATGACTAAATACCATGCAGGATATTCAGACAGCCTAGAAGATTGTTAGTATAAGAGAATAATATTACAGATACATGGTCTTTTCAAGCTCCAGATTAAACATCTCACCATATCCTCCAGGGACGCCTCTCTTCCTTTGGTTCCTTAAATCGTTTTACTGCAAAGAAAATTAGAGAGGTTACCTTAACAAGCAGAGCTGAACCAATACACGTGTGCGGGCTGTGCTGATCTTCAATGCAACATCAGTCAAAAAATCTGGAGGACCCTCAGCATTTAGTATCACAGAAACAGTATCATAGAATCATTAAGGTTGGAAAAGACCTCTAAGGTCATCGAGTCCAACCGTCAACCCAACACCACCATGCCCATTAAACCATGTCCCTAAGCGCCTCATCTACATGTCTTTTAAATACCTCCAGGGATGGTGACTCAACCACTTCCCTGGGCAGCCTGTGCCAATGTTTAACCACTCTTGCAGTAAAGAAATTTTTCCTCACGTCCAATCTAAACCTCCCCTGGCGCAACTTGAGGCCATTTCCTCTCGTCCTTTCGCCAGTTACTTTGGAGAAGAGACCAACACCCACCTCGCTACAACCTCCTGTCAGGTAGTTGTAGAGAGCAATGAGGTCTCCCCTCAGCCTCCTTTTCTCCAGGCTAAACAACCCCAGCTCCCTCAGCCGCTCCTCATAAGACTTGTTCTCCAGACCCCTCACCAGCCTCGTTCAACTTCTCTGGACACGCTCCAGCACCTCAACGTCCTTCTTGTAGTGAGGGGCCCAAAACTGAACACAGTATTCGAGGTGCGGCCTCACCAGTGCCAAGCACAGGGGCACGATCACTTCCCTGCTCCTGCTGGCCACACTAGTTCTGATACAGGCCAGGATGCCATTGGCCTTCTTGGCCGCCTGGGCACACTGCCGGCTCATGTTCAGCCGGCTGTCGACCAACACCCCCAGGCCCTTTTCCGCCAGGCAGCTTTCCAGCCACTCTTCCCCAAGCCTGTAGCGCTGCATGGGGTTGTTGTGGCCGAAGTGCAGGACCCGGCACTTGGCCTTGTTGAATCTCATACAGTTGGCCTCGGCCCATCGATCCAGCCTGTCCAGGTCCCTCTGCAGAGCCTTCCTACCCTCCAGCAGATCAACACTCCCGCCCAACTTGGTGTCGTCTGCAAACTTACTGAGGGTGCACTCGATCCCCTCATCCAGACCATTGATAAAGATATTGAACAAGACCGGCCCCAAAACTGAGCCCTGGGGAACACCGCTCGTGACCGGCCACCAACTGGATTGAACTCCATTTACCACAACTCTCTGGGCCCGGCCGTCCAGCCAGTTTTTGACCCAGCGCAGAGTACACCTGTCTAAGCCGTGAGCCGCCAGCTTCTCTAGGAGAATGCTGTGGGAGACGGTGTCAAAGGCCTTACTGAAGTCCAGGTAGACCACATCCACAGCCTTTCCCTCGTCCACTAGGCGGGTCACCTGGTCATAGAAGGAGATCAGGTTGGTCAAACAGGACCTGCCTTTCATGAACCTGTGTTGACTGGGTTTTGGCCAGACTGGATTTGCCAGACTAAAGCTGAGCAAAGCCAAAGGACCCAGCTCCAAAGTGACCAGAGGGAATGTATGCACCTGCAGGTCAGAAGGATGAACAGCAGAGGTGTTTAGGCGGTAGGTGTGTGCTTCTGGCATCCTTCAGCAGCAGCATTTGCATGCCATGAGAAGTGACCTGACAGAAGCTAGGGAGGGTTCACCACTACCTACCAGCTCTGATAAGCCTTCCAGGCAAATTGAAATTATGGTAGTGACAGTGAAATGACATGGTCCAAGAGTCCGCTAAGCTTTTGAGCCACCGCAGCACAATAAAGCCACCTCCTCCTTGCAGCTAACAGGACCAGAGGACCTTCGAGGAAGCAGGACCTTGCACACATCTCCAGCATAAAGGTACCAGTGCCAAGCCCCGCAACTCTGCAAGCTGGCATGGCTCCAAGCTTGTGCCAACTAGTATTAAAACATTATTTCATTACGCAGTTATTTTGCATGCCCACTGGCTACCACCGTGGGAGCAGTAGTCCGAGACACATAGCTTCAGTACTACTAACCATACGCCCTGAAAAAGATATTTGAAGCAACTCTACCTTCCTTGAAAACATTCCAGGTCCGGTTGGACAGGGCTCTGAGCAACCTGATCTAGTTGAAGATGTCCCTGCTCATTGCAGGGGGGTTGGACTAGATGACCTTTAGAGGTCCCTTCCAATCCAAACTATTCTATGATGAAGTCCCTCTGGCCATAGATGAGTTTTCTCCTTGCAGCCCTTCAGGTCTCTCTTCCTCTAAGGAGTCCTCTGGTGCTGCCTATTGCAGTTGCTGCTCCGAGCTTTCTCTTGTTACTACCTGGAGATAACAGCAAGTTGGATTTTTACCTAGTTTTGCTCAGAGTAAGGGCTGAGCACTGCAGAAGCATCTCAAAGGGTCCCAGTTAGGTTGTCGGAGATGCGATGCTCTCCTTGGGTTCAACCAGCTTTTACATGTGCAAATAGGAGCTGCTAATGGAAAAGTACCAAGTACCACATCCCATGCAGAAGTCATTTTTGACTATTTTGCTGTGATTCCAACTAGGAGCCCGTTTTAGAAAGTACCAGCTACCAGGCCAACTGTTCTCCCTTTAAACCTATAGATACCAATGCTCTGGAACAAGCAGAGCTGTAAAAGGCTTTTCCACTACACTAGATTTATTAATCAGAAGAACACCCCCCCCCCAAAGTAAAGGGCATTCAGTGGCACTGTCTTGGTTTGTAGTAAGGTTGCTAACAGCTACATCTAGAGCTAGAGACACCATCATTACAGCTGCTGCCCCAAGCACGCTGCCTCCAAACCTCAGGCAAACACAGAGGGTGCAGATCCGCAACCTCACCTTGGCCACTGGAACCACTCTCCTCCTCACCAGTGCTAACGAGCTCAAGATGGACAGCAGGTTAGATCTGCCACAATCAGTTCCCAAACACACTGCCAGCTTGAACAGGATTCAGAGTTAAAAATAATGAGCTGCAACATTTTTTTGGAGGGAAATGGAAAAAAATAATAATTCAGAAAAATAATAATTCAGTGCACCCTCTCTAACTCCTGACAGTCCGGCCAGGGACGCGAGCAGAGCAGCTGCCTGGTGGTGCCATCTAGCGAAACCAGGAGCCTGAAAGCAGCAGGACATGTGAGCATGAATCAACGTGCAATGTACAACCCTGTCAGAGAAACCACCCCAAGAGTACATATCGTAAGCATTAATCACCAAATCCTTCTATACATCCCAGCTGTGCCCGATACCAGGCAGATCACTGCAATGAGTACTGAAGAGTAAGCAGATTGCAGAAGCCCAAACAGACCATGAGCTAATCTATTTTATCATCACTAAGCCTTCACCCTTGGGAGCCCTGTAGCCTACTCTGCTCCGTTACAAAGCAACCAAAAGCCAGAACAGGCACACACCATCCCACTTGCCGTAGCTATTCTTTTTTCATCCCCACCAGCCACGTGTAATCAGCCACTGCCTTCAAATTTACAGCCAAAGGGACTTTTTTCACTGCTGACAGTTCTTGGCACATGAGGACGCTTCCCAGGGCGACCTGGGGACATGAAGACGGGAACACAGAGTGCCACAGATGAAAGCAGGGACATCAGAGCCACATGCTTCTGCCTGCTCTCCAGGGGGGTAAGGAGACGCGCTTTTATAGACCTGAGTTTCCTTCCTGCCTATGGGACAAACAGGGCACAAGCAACACCTCTGGTCCATTTTAGATCGCTAACACTTCTGATAAGGCCAGCACAATTTTAAACACAGCTTGGTATCCAGCTCTCTTTCCAGATTTACACTCCGCCCACTGGTTAGTCTTTCAGTTAATGAAACTGTGGAGAAGCTAACAACTTCTGTCCAAGTAAAAACTGCCCTTTTAGAGCCAGGAACTGATCTAATCCAGGCACACCACAGTAGCTGGTCCCGTGGGCATCCCGTAACATACCCACAGGGAACCTGAATGACTCGGGTTATAACCTGAAACAAGGCTTTTTCCTCCCCTGCTCGGTGGGAAAGCACACAGCTTCGACAGCACAACTCATACAGGCTCCACATACCAGAAGGCAAACCCACCTCCAAAAGCAGAGTCAGCAGCAGGCTCACAAAAGGCTGGGAAGAAGCACCAAAACATTAGCTGGATACAGCTGATTTCCAAACAAAGGGCTCTCTGCTCTTCTGCATCTAGACAGTAATTAACTGACCTGTTCAGTCCAGCTGTACTTGAGCACTCAGGCTGCCAGCTGGAGCACTACCATCTGCCCCTAGAGACAGCCTGGGCTCATTCCCCTGGGAAATGCCTTCCTGGTCCAGCCTGGAGGGATGCAGGAACATCCCAGCCAGGAGCCTCGACATTTCAGAAGTACAACTTTGTACTTCTTTTACTGGCAAGGTGACAGGGCGATATATGAAAAGATGATCCCCCTAACCCCAGGACTTCGGTCAGGCACATGCAGGGTTCAGTGCCGCTCTCAAATCCACAGAAAACCAGCACTCCAATGACCTGATCTGCTATTGCCATTAATAACGAAGCAGCAGTCATGTCAAGTTACAGAGGGCGTTGATGCAGCAGTTTGTGTCCTATCCCTGTCCAGAAAAAACACCTGATTTCCCTTATCCAGCTGAATCCCACCATGAGATATCCCTGCAGCAACGACTTCCATCAGCACAAACAAGGTCTATCATCACTGACGCCCTTCAAAGGGCCATTTGCATTTCACCCACCCACAAGCAAGAGATCCATGGGCCAACCAAGCCGTTTGAGTGGCCAGAACTTATTTAAACTGAAACTAATAAGCTTGCTCAGCTCATGGCACAAAGAGCGTGACGCTGCAGAGGAGCTGTTGGAGGGGTCTGCAGGCCACCAGGCCAGCCAGCTGACCACTGGCCCAACTGCGAGAGCACCAGGGATGATTTTCATTATTGTCTTAATGAGAAGTGACATGTTATGTATCCACAGCCACTCAGGCTAGAGATACAGTAATTCAGTGTGATAAGATGACAAGTAAGAGGTAAGAAGTTAATGGTGTGGTGCCTTGTTGAACACAGCTTGTCATGCCTCATTAGATTTAAGAGAGTTATCTGAGACTGTGTAATTATCAGAGACAGTAAAACTGTTGCATTAAAGATAAAAGCTAGTATTATAGAGAAATAATTAACTGCTTAATAGGGCATTTACTGTGCAGAGCTGCAGCAGGCTGTCTCCAAATTAAACCAGAAATCCAGCCACAATTACCGGAGCTTAAACAGGCAGAGTTGTTTGGTAGCTGTGACCCAGAGGTTAGGGGTGATGCTAAATCCACATAAAAGAAGCACCAGGTCTTTGAAAATTCATGGAGCTGACGAAGTCCTCTTTGAAGCAGCACTGCTTCTTTTGTGCTTTGGGAGCACAGCAGGGCTCTGGAGCAACAGGCTGAGCGGCAACTGCAGCACCCCTCTCCTCTTCCAAGCCCTGCAGAGAGCCAAGCCACGGCGTGCACAGCCACAGGCTCAGCTGGCTGGGTTGGAGAAAGGCTGAAGTCTCCTTTGCTCTTCTCAAAATGTGTCTCCACTCACCAGGGTCAACTCAGTTTTCCCACCAGCTGTAGGCGTGGGTTTGCTACCATGGTTCAGACAGATCAGTCCACTCAAGATTTTTTTTTTTTTTTAAGAAAAGTTGTGCATGCTTATGCATGCATCAAGCAAACAAGAAATGTGATATTTAAGTTTTAGCACCTACAACGAATCAAAAGTTGAGTTTAGTGCACACAGAGCTGCACAAGATGTGAGAGAACCCCCATCCAACTAGATTAAAAATGAGACTAGCGTATACTGGGTCTACACCAGGAGACATCAGGAATTTGTCTTCCCAACATTGCTACCAACCACAGCATTGATCATTTTAACTCTGCCTCCCTTCTCAGCTTTTTCCATTTGTAAAGCAAGCTGGCTTTTACAAGGAAGCAACGTTACTGCACATCTCTATAGCTAAGCAATCTTCCCAAACCACCAGATACCCGCAAGCCTAGTCAGGGCAATAGTCTGGACCACGCCACAGGCCAGGAAAGCACAGGTCCCCCAGCTTTCTGGCATGCATTTGCTCCTCACGGACCCACGTGTTAGCCACTGCTTTTTAAGTCTTTGCAAGTACGCTATACATACTGCTATTGCCATTAATAACGAAGCAGCAGGACCCATGTGCTAGCCACTGCTTTTTAAGTCTTTGCAAGCACGCTATACGTACACAGCAAGGACTCCCAATCTCACTTCGTGCCTCTTCACATCATCACTAAACAGGAAACTAATCCTTGTAACGTAGGAAACAAGTAAAATTCACATGAACCTTTAGATTCTCTCCACAAATCTTTCTAAGGGGAAGAAAACACCAGTGGAAGTACAGGCAAGCTTTCAGACAAGTCTTTGAAGTCTAAAAGAAGCAATGAACCTCAAAGCTGAATGCAGGTTGGGAACAATTGCTCCGGGGTTGACTTCAAGCAGGGAAGCTTGAGAAATCAGCCTCAACTCACATTTCCGCTGGTGGTGTAAAGTCTGGATGTTTGCAGCACATTTAAGGTGAGTCCTAGCTAGTGTTGATGGCCTACTGCGTTGCCCCTTTTATCACAGAGCAGAGCTACTTGTGTTCTGAAGAGCAGCAAATTTGGGAGTTGTGCCAAGTCAACTACCTCTCTGACAGCACAAATCCACCCAGCAGCGCGTACTGCCGCTGCAGAGACACCACAGGTTGGTAGGAGATGCTGGGTGAAATAAAGCTGAACACACCATGTTCATGGCTGAGTGTCCTTGCAACAGAGCAGGGTGCTACAGCAAGCGCCATGAAAAAACAAGCTGCTAAACAGAGGAAGATGGAGACTGCTTGTCCAGATTCTTCCTGCAGGACTGGACCCTGCACTGAACCTATTTCAATCTGATCCTGAGTTATTCCACTTAAAATTCAATTAACAGTAAAGTGGGTGGATGTCAACAGTAAAATAGTTCACACTGTAGGAACGATGCCTTTCTGAAGGAAATGCAAAGACAGTCCTGAAGAACCACAAAAGGAAGCATCACGAAGTCCCAACCTAACGCATGCAGGCTGCTCCAAGGCGCACAGCCCTGCTGCAGCATGGAGGTGAAGTGCCGTGTGACCATCTAGACTTGCAACATGGTCCAAAGCACCTCAGGAAAAGGCTGGGCAGATGGGAAGATGCTCCTAGGAGAGTCAGGAGAAGGGGACCCAGGTCTATCCCATTAAACAGGCATAAAGCACCACTGAGATGACAGCATGCCTCCTTGAGTCGGTGTCCTCAGAAGTTACCGCTCTCCCCCTACTTGGCCCCAGTTACTGCACACAAAAAGCCATGAAGTTAAACAAAAGGGAAGGAAGACGAGTGACAATTTGAGACATACCCTGCCCATGGCTGAGAAAGGGCAGGGCAGGAAACAAAACACTCCCAGGCCTTTCCTCTTCAGTCAAGGACAATAAGGATTATATACACTTGAAACTCCCCGAGGGCCACCAGGCTGGGTGGAAGTTGGACATCTGAATAAGAACCTGTGAAATGTAAATAAACAAACAAACAACTAAAATGTTTCGGAGGAGAGTCGTTATAGATCTGTAAGTAGTCAGAAAACTAGAAGATGAAAGCTCAGTGACAGCTATCCTCACTTTTTTTCCCCAGAGTAATAAGAGGTAGACATTTATTATGCTGTTTTCTTGATGCAGTAGGAAGGGGACAGCTTTGCCTGCCCTAGACACGCACAGTTCCCTGAAGTTACCCGAGTCTGCATCAATGCTGTCCCACAGTCTACTTCTGTTTTTAAACAAGTTCTCTGATTATTATAATCAATTAAGACAAGGACAGCAGCAACCACCCCATTCCCTCATGCTGTTCCTCACTCCATTCATGGTGGAGCACTCCTGCACATAACATCCTCCCTGCATCCCCCATTGACCCCACACTGCACTCAGACAGCTCTGCTGCAGGTGTGTGCATCAGCACAGGCGCCTTCTACCTCTCTTGGAAATAAAAACCTTAATTTAGGCACAATTAGTTGCAGTAGCAACTAGCTGCTGATTAGCAAAACAGATAACTGAGTCAGGTTTCTACAAATTTAAAGGGGCAACTTATTTCCCTAGGAGAAGCTTAGGTATGCTTGGCTGAGAGTCAGACCATCTCCTTGATAAATCTTACTGCAATCAACCAAAGGATTCAAAAGTTGAAGTTTCAAAGGGAGATGTCAACTCAGACAAAGCTTTTAGGACTTGATTTACTGGAGACACAAGCCTGGCCCCACCGAGCTCAGCAACAGGCCCCAGAGGATGAATGCTGAAAATGAACCTGATATTAGAAGCACTCGGAGAAAGCGCTGCAGTGTTAATACACTTAAATTGTGAATGGTCCACCAAAAATAAAGGCTGTAATGCCCAGAACTGGTTACCCTGTCACCTGCTTTTAAGATAGGGGCTAGCTAAATTGCCTACTGTAAAGCCCATCTCTGGGGCAACATCACACTAGAAAGAGGGTCAGGACTTTTTCTGGCCTTTGCAGAAGAGGACTCAGAGCTACTGTACCAGGGAGGAAACAGAAGCTCTTTCCATGCCCAACCTCCAAGTTATATATAGTCTCCAATAACACATTTCAACCTGTTTTGAAGGACACACCCTTTCCCAGGCTTTTTCCAAGCCCCGGGCAGGAAAGAAGCCAACATGCAGGATACAGAGGCCAAAAACCCGGGGTCTGCACTATTCTCAGCCTGAGCGTGGAGGTACTCAGACAGCTGGACCCGAGACACAATGGGAGGAAGCAGCAGCCACTGTCTGGAGAGAGCAGCCAACATGCTGCTTGTGAGATAAGTGCACGGCGGAGCTGGAAAGGCTCAAAAGATATACCCTCCATCAGTTCAGGGAGCAGCAGAAGTCCTATCAGTAGTTTAAGGAGACAGATCGCTACTGACTTAACAACCTCTAGTCTGCACTAGATGTATTTAGTTATTCCTTCCCAAATACCCTTGTACCAATGCTTCAAGAACACAAGCACCTGTGGCAAAAATGGCAGAGGGGATACTTTAAGGAAGGAATAGGAATGGAGGACATGTTCTAGGTTATCTCTGGGTCTGCAAGACATGAGGCAGCAGGGAATTATATAGATTGAACTAGCTCCTACTGAAAATATCCAACTATTGCTGGGCTACTCTACAGCATCTTTCAGATACGAAGAGTTTATTCTGGGTTAGAGCGCTCTGACTTGCAAGAGCAGCATGCATGGACAGCAGTGCGCTGGTTTTGGCTGGGACGGTTAATTTTCTTCACAGTAGCTAGTATGGGGCTATGTTTCGGATTTGTGCTGGAAACAGGGTTGATAACACTAAAAGGGATGTTTTCGTTACTGCTGAGCAGTGCTTACACACAGTCAAGGCCTT
>NW_008825160.1:123371-129653 GCF_000699105.1 Pygoscelis adeliae
TACCCTTCCGATTCTCTCCCCCATCCCACTGGGGGGGGAGTGAGCGAGCGGCTGGGTGGAGCTTAGTTGCCGGCTGGGGTTAAACCACAACAAGCAGGCACTCAGGAAGCTACTGCTGGAGCAACGGCCCTGTGCAAAGTCCTGCACGGTGCTGCACACTGGAGCTCCCAGGCTGATGCAGGTGGACCACAAGAATAGTTCTGCTTTTTCCTAACCAAAAAAAACCCAACAAAAAAAACTTGGACATATTTGCTCCCCGATATCTCACCTAACAGCTGCTCCTCTTCCCTTTCTTGTGTAGTTCCTGACGTTGTTTAGCCCATCTATTCCTAGTCCCCATACAAATCCAGAGTCATCTGCAGGTCCAGTGCAGGGGAAGCTCTGGAACCCACAGAGCAGCACCAGCTCCCCATCATCCACCCTGCAGACACACGCCAAGAGCCTCAGCTG
This sequence comes from Pygoscelis adeliae, assembly GCF_000699105.1. Classification (NCBI taxonomy): domain Eukaryota; kingdom Metazoa; phylum Chordata; class Aves; order Sphenisciformes; family Spheniscidae; genus Pygoscelis; species Pygoscelis adeliae. The sequence goes on from NW_008825160.1 coordinate 123,822, forward strand.
GAGCATTCCTCCATCCGGGGACCCTAACTGCCCAAATGAAGGCCACGCAGTACTTTGGTATGGTTCTCAGTTTTAAGCTCTACCCTGTAGGTCTTGTTTCTATGTGGATTTTTACAGCTGTCATTATAGCCAAGTGCCAGGTGGTCATAACCCATAGCTTTGAGATAACAAGCATTAGTCATGCTTTGCACATTGAGAACAGGGCACATTATTTGATGACACAGCAGATCTTATAGTAGACGTGGATTGGGGCTGGGCTCTAGCGCAAACGCGGAGTGTGTTATTTAACTCTGTCCTGGGGCAAGCAATAGTGAATGTCTCCACATAAAGCATCGCCACATTTCAGGTCAGCCCCTTGAAAAATGGGTTTTAAACAGGGGTGCTGTATGTTAAGACCGTAAGGTTTGAGATCATTAAGAGAACAACACCTGAAGAATGAAGTGATGCCACTGGGCTGGTAGTTACCAATCAAGTCTGTCTGCCATACAGTTTTCTCACAAGTGCTGTTAAAAAAAAAAAAAAAGACAGCTGGAAGTTTAACAGACTCCTCCCAAAAACTTTACTTGCTCCATCTCTAATTACAGAAGACTAGTTTCCCTGTAAAGTTTCTTGTACAGAGTTAAAAGACACCTATAATATCAACTGTTCACCGCCTGTTGCGGAACCAATTCAGCAAGGTTAAGGTGCTTCGCAGCCCTTGGGTTGCAGGTAACTTCTCACACAGTTCTGGTTTGCCAGCTCATTTCTCAGCTCACCCAACCCATTTGTTCCTTCAGAAACCTCACAGTCTTCACTTAGCATGCAGCTTTCACTGCTCGGTTTAGCTGTTCAAAAGGTGACTTCCAAGAAGGGGTCACCGTAATCAACAGCTGAAATTCAAAAGCTTTGTAGAAAGCTGCGTTCAGCTTAATGAAGCACATCAAGTGCTGCACAGACCTTCCAGCTTACAAAGCGTAATGTGCGTTTTCAAGCTCAGCCAGTTTTCAGATGTACTGGAGCAGAAGAAAAACGTCTTGAGAGTCCTGCCACATGTAGCTTTTTGCTTAACCCCCAAACCTACATGTAAATTGCTACTGCAGTCTGTAAAGCCCTGTGCTTTGCACCTCCAGGGACACGGTTAACCTTTGTGGGTTTGTTTTCCCCTAGAGAGAAAAACATCTGCAGTGGTGAAGTTCCCATTTAAATATACATGTGTGTGAAGAATCAAAGTCACAGTTATGCATCTGTGTTAGAGGAAGCAAAGTCAGTGGAGCCTGTCTTGGGCACGGTAAGCCTGTAATGCTCTCATGTCCTGGGCAAATTTATTTCAAAACAGAATGGAAGTCTGGACAGATCAAGTGCTCTACCATTTACTTCTTCTCCTTCCTAACATGGACTCACACTTCCACCCTCCCTTATGAGAGATTTTCAGTATAAAAGTCAGAACACGACACAGAAAGCACTCGGGATAATTATGAAGCATGGAAACAGTGCAGCAATTCCAACTATGTATAGCAACAAGCCTGAACCTAGCACTGGGGCAGGATCATAGAATAGTTTGGGTTGGAAGGGACCTCTAAAGGTCATCTAGTCCAAGCCCCCTGCCGTGGGCAGGGACATCTTCAACTAGATCAGGTTGCTCAGAGCCCCGTCCAACCTGACCTGGAATGTTTCCAGGGATGGGGCATCCACCACCTCTCTGGGCAACCTGGGCCAGTGTTTCACCACCCTCAGCGTAAAAAACTTCTTCCTTTTATCTAGTCTGAAGCTACCTTCGTTTAGTTTAAAACCATTCCCCCTTGTCCTGTCGCTACAGGGCCTACTAAAGAGTCACAAAAGGTTGCTTAAGTTTGATTTATCTGATGGAGATGAGTAGCACGGCTTTCACCAATCCCTCTCAAAGTTCAGGCACTTCCATACACTGCGATGCTGTTTCCCATTTTCACTAACCAATTGCCCACCATCCTGGAGAAAAATGCACTGGAAGGTCAGCTGGTAAGTCCACAGGGACCAGGAAAACACCAGCAACGGCATGATACTTCCATTCCTTACCAGGGATTTTTCACCACAGTCAAGAGCCACCGCTTCTTTTACAGTCAGTCTGGCAAACTCCTCTTCTGCAGCCCTGCCTCAGGACAAGCTACTTGGACCAGAGAATAAAACATCACCCTGCTTGCTAACAGCACACCTCCATCACCAAGCCCTGCCTGGGGGGTCAGCACCAGGGTGCCTACCACAAAGAGCTCTGCCTTCTTAGGCTAAGCTCAAGGCAAGATGTGCTGAAAGAATGCATCCAGCAGTGATGTGCAAGAGGAGATAAAGGGACACTGCTGTCACATTAGGCAGGATCAAGACATTTTCAAAAGTCAAGCTGAAAACCAGGTTTCACTGTGTGAAGAGGGCTATGGAGCTCGGTCCGGAACAGCTCTCCCTGCCTGGCAGTATGGGCTCTCTCCAAGGGCTAAGTCTATTTTGACACCTGCAGCACAAGCGCTACTAAACCTCATTCAGGAGCTCAGAGGGCTGCCAAGACAGTTTCAGGAAGAGAGGAATGTTCTTAGATGTCCTCCACACTGTTTGTGGTGGGGTAGAAAACAAGTATACCAGCTCCAAGGAAAGCTTTTTCCATTCACAATGGAGAAAAAGATCCTTTAACTCCCAAAATCTGTTTCTCTTGCACTCCAGTTAATCCACAAGGGCAGCTATGGCTAAAATTTCTACACAAGATCTCCCCCCATTTCAAAGGGTTTTACTGTCCAGGTTGCAAATCTGGACAAGTTTTGCTAGTCTATAATCCCTTCCTAAAACAAAAGAAGTTGTAAACTTAAATAGCAGCAACTGCAGGGACTCAACCCCCCAAATCACACCCAGCATCTGGAGCTGACATAACTGCAACATGCTTTCTCCCCTCAGCTGAGTGATGATCAAGACAGAACATTAAAAACTATACTTCAGATGGGATTGCACAATTATCCACACTCCTCCACATCATGACCTCCCTAAGGGCAAGTTCTCGCCCAGGAAACTGGATTGCCACACACACACAGCTGCTAGGCCTTACTGCCTCTTCTTTCAAGTATATCTTAGTTCTTGTAGTAAGTGTCCTCGCAGCCAAAGCGCCTCCAAAGCCGCTGCAGGCAGGTGAGAAGGATAAGCAGCCATCTTCATCTGATTACCAAATGGGGTACAGTTGCACCCAGAGCAAGCCGTGGACCACACTGGAATTAAGTTTGACTACAATTTTAAAGACCTTCTTGCTGGAAAAGCAAGAGAGTATTTGTAGGCTCAAAGGAACTCTGTCGTCACTATTGCCCATGGTAGTTGGCCAGACTAATATAAACCACACTCAACAGCTTTCCCGATTCCCTACCAAGGCTGGGTGTCATTTACTTCTGGGTCCTGCTTTCACCACATGAAGGGCCCATTTCATGTACCCCGCAGCAATGGGGAGCAACCACCCCACTCATCCCATTACAGGGAAACACATATTCCTTCTGCTGCCCAAGAGCTTTTGCTCTAAATTGACCTCTTTTACAAAAGCCTTTGCAAGAGGCTAAACTGGCCTCAAGAAACCCAGCAGGCTGTTGTAGTAGAATTTGAAGCCATAGGCGACAGCTCCATTTTGCCACTATATTCTCTTCCAGGATCACGTACGAGCTGTGCTTCCTACAACCCAGGCACGCACTGGACACAGAGCACCAATTCAGACAATCATGGAAGACTGACGTCCTGCTCCGTTGGGTTCTCCTCCCGGGTTGGCAGGAGACAATCTTTCCACAGCCCCAAGAGGCGAGGGGGACACAAACTCTTCTGATAACAACATATAAACTTGCCCTTCCTGCGATGGGCCATACTTGGGACCCACATTCTGGATGTACACTCTGTGAGCACAGCCCACGCACACACACCTGCAAAACTTTGCAGAACACCACATTATTTTTAGTCCGAGTTCCTCTAGATGTTTTCAAGTACTCTGAACAGTATCTGCACAATTTGGAAATCTTACCTATTCAAATCCAGGTTCTCCTATAGGTAAGCTGAACTGGTACTTTAAAGTAGAAGGAACACAAAAGGTATTGGCTTGGGTTCAGATAGCAATTGAATTTCCGCTCACTGACCTGTAAGACCGAGCAAGCTGGCCTGCAACGTCGCGTTAAAGCGGAAATCAGACATACAAACGACAGAAACACACACCCAGGAACGTCAGAGTGCTGAAAGGGGAAGTATCAAAGAAGGGCTGACCCTGGCTCCAGCAACAGCAGTGTCCCAAGATCTAGATGAGGCAGTCATCCAGGTGGGACCGCCCAACTTGATACTGGGCTGGATGAAGATGCAAATCAAGGTTCCCGGAAACCTTTTTAACTCTGCACACACATCACCACCAGCTCAAGAGGTTCCCATACCTCCCAGCTGCTGTTACCTTTTCCTCCCCAGGAGGCTGCCAACTGAACCGGCCACATCAATAGCCCAAAAGCTGCTTCAAAGCAAGTTACTGCCTAACGTAAAGTTGTCGGTAAGCCCACTCTAACCATCGTGGGTTAGAAGCCCGCATACAAACAGCCCCAACAGCAGATCTGAGAAAGCCTCCAGCTGGGAGATGCGAATGGGGCACAGATAAGAACCAGCTGGGGTGAATTAGGGACCACCAGCCCAGCTGCAGCCAGAGGAGGTGCTGCGGTTGAGATCCCAGGGCTGTAAACACATCTGCTGTCGGGGTCCCAGCCAGCAGTTTCCTCCACAGCTTTAGTCATTCAGCAGATTCACAATGAAACCACATAGCATCAGCTTTCAGTTTCTCTTCATTAACCAAGAGGTTGTTAATGTTCCAGGAAATACTAGCCCTTGCACCAGGGGGAGGACAACAGTTAGCCCAGGGTTGATGATTTGCTAGCAGGGGTTACGTAGCCTTCATCCACAGGAGTATTTCAATATGATTAATTGATGTCCTTGATTTTATGGGACACCCCATGGAGTTTACGGGACAATTAACCCATACACGCACATCACTAAGGGGAAGAGACACGCAAAATTAATCTGTTCTTACTGTCAATATTTGGTGAAACACAAGCAATGAAGTGTTGCAAGTGGGCTACTCCAGCTGGAAAAAGTTATCAGTTATCGCAGAAAGAACTTGTTGCAGTTCTCCCTGGCAGCTTGGCATTAACCGCAGCGCTGGAGCCTTTGGAAGCGGTTTCCAGAGGGCAGAGAGGGGCAAGTGAGCCTCAAAAATCTGCAGCTACTTAGCCAGAAAACTTGAAGTTTTAGTTCACCGCCACCACAGGCTTTTAAACAAGGAAAACAGATCGAGTTCTGGCATGTTGTTCAACTTGTGTTAAACCACTTAACCCAAAAGAGAAGCAACGCACATGTTGCTCTGAGTAAAATGCAGCTGCAGCACAAAGCAGCAGTAAGTTTTCTCAGGTCTTTCCGTAGTAGCGCTCCCCACCTTCCCTCACTACTCCGCTGCTTTCTCTCCCTACCGCCCCTCCGCAGCAACCAGCGAAACACGTTCTCTCAGCAACCTCCCTTCTCCAGCCTCTCGAGCCCTAAAACCTCACAGTTTAAGCAAAGTTAAACAAAACAGCATCACAAATCAATTCAGGGCACTGTTACTCTAACCAAGCAGCACGGTATCTGACGCCCGCCCTATTTTTGTTGGCTGCCGCTTCTTCCTTGCAAACCGTCGGGTCACACCGTTAGTTTTCACCCTTCATTAAAATTTTCTAAGTGACCGAGTAATCGCTCATAGAGGCGGAATCAATCTTTGCAGATTACGCCTGGAAGTTCGTGGCGCTTCATTACCGGCAGATTAAGGCTCAGAACAAGAGTTTCAAGAACAAGCATCTGTTGCCT
>NW_008825160.1:131885-135712 GCF_000699105.1 Pygoscelis adeliae
GGGTTTGGGGTGCCGGGGTGGGGGGAGTCCCAGTGGGGTTTCGGGTGCCAGGCTGGGGAGGGTAGGAAGGTTGCCAGAGGGATTGGGGCTACGGGGCTGGTGGGTCCCAGTATGCTCAGGGCTGGAGCACTTGCCCTGGTTAGAGAGGCTGAGGGACCTGGAGATGAGACAGCTTTGGGGACAGCCCATAGCAGCCTGCTCATCCCTTTGAGGAGGACATCAGGAAGACAGAGCCTGGTGCTTCCCAGTGGTGCGTGGTGGGAGGACAAAGAACAATGGGCATCGACTGAAACAAGAGAGGATCTTTTCTCCAGGACAGCAGTGACACAGGCTGCCCAGTGAGGCTGAACAGGCTCTCTCCTTGGAGTTTTCAAGACTGCTTTAAACCTTGAGCATCCTGGTCTGATCTCAGAGCTGACCCTGCTTTAAGTAGGAGATTGGACCAGACACCTCCCCAGGTCCTTTCCAACCCATATTATCCTATGCTCCTATTGCTGTGGTCCATGGCAAGATGATCTGAGGCATTGCAGGGTCTGCTGATGGGGTCAGGATCTCAAACTGCAGCCTCAAACCTGTTTTTTTGCTGCTCTGTGTGATACTGGTCACACCCCCCCTTTACAGCTCCTCCCCAGAGGGTAGGTTTCATTGTCTCTTTCTTTTCAGTATACTTGAGGCCATCTTTAGGGATCACTGAGGTCACGCACTTGAGTTTTCCTCCCTGACTTTGAGAGGTAGGAGCTTGCATTTAGTTACGAAGCCAAAGAGGCTGCAAATCTCATCATATCATATGACTCTGAGCAATGGCCTTAAAAACAGCGGTAAATGTTATGAGACAAGAAAATCACGGGAGCTGGCCTGCTTCCCAAGTAGGTCCTGTTTACAACACAGGAGGGAATTGTGTTATACATGGGCTTGGGAATCCCCTGTCCTGGTGAGGTCATTAGTGCCAGGCAGTTTGGGCAGAGGTTAGCCCTGGCCAGACAGGCTGGCTGGAGGCTTTGCCCTCCTCCACCCGCCTGTTGCGAATGTCCCCAGCCCCTCAACTGAGCCAACGCATCCCCTGGTACCAACGTGCTGGCTCCATGTCCCTGAAATAACCTCCGTCAGAAATAACCCCTCCTTTTTTCAAGGGTGAATGGAATTTTGGGTTGATACATGTTCATTTAGCTCACCGACTTTAATCCTGAGTTCAGTCAGCAAGCTGGAAGTTTGATCTTGCTAACTCATTTTCAGCTGATTTTATATGTGTAATTGTTAGTTTCATAAAAGGGTTCATTCCCCTGAGTTGGTAAATCTGATTGTGTTTTGCAATCAGTTGCCTTTATATTAAATTCTAAATCAAATATTAAAGTTGATACTCCTACAAGCCAGTTGAACACACTCTATGTGGAAGCATCTATTAAGCAAATACATATCTTAACACAGATTTACTCAGGCTCTAACATTTTGCATTTTCTCAGATTTCCTAGGCTGCTGCTAAAGAATCATTTTCAAGAATTTGTTGCTGGATGATAATTTTTCACCTGGGAATTGCCTCAGACTCCATTTGCCCAGGTACGGCACAGCAATTGGTGAACACAGAAAAAAAAGACTAGATCAGTATTTCTTAAACAAAATTTCATTTTCTGTGAATAACCTGCAAATTATCTGTAAGAGATGGTATCTGTGATGCATCAGTGGATTGGGATTGCACGTGTATACGCAAGGGGACAGTTTTCCTAAGGCTCTCTCTGAACCAGTGGTGCCTCCTCCCTTTTCTTGCTAGCCCAATTAATGGTGATTTCCCCCTGCTGCTGCATTCAGCAGTGCAAAGTTGTCTGAGGCCTTATTTTCAAGTGCTGATACGTTTGCAAGAGAGCACAGTACCTCATGTGTGTGAAAACGTTCAGGCTATAAGAGGGCAATAAACAGAAAAACCCCTTGATTTCACCCCTCGTTGCAGGAGGAGGCAGATATCCTTTAGTGGCTATTGCTGCTCGACACTCCACTGTGAAACCACAGCTTTGCTTTATCAAAAGCACGATTTGCACTTCAAAATATTTGGATTTTCTGAACCCATGCGAAAAGCCCTTAAGGCTCGGCTGTATCCGAGGTGGAGTCTGGGAGGTCTAGCTGCTAAATTCTGCTATATTATTTTGGCAATTAAGGTGCCCCACAGCTGTCTCCCTGTTTTTTTTCCCCAGGGTTTTCCTCCTCTCCTCCGATGCGTAGGGAGGCACTGGATCCTGTTTATACCCGCCACCGTTCCCAGTGTGTCTGCCCGGTTGTGAACAGCGCAAGCTGCAACCCTCAGGGCAGCTAAACCCAAATCGTGAGTTGGTGCCCTCAGGTGCCACAGCTCAACCGATTGTTTTCCTTCGGGAAATTTTCCTTTGGGGCTGTGGATTTTATCCTGAGCTGATGCAAAGCTGTTTTCCAGCAGGAAAGTTCAGAGAGCGAATGCGTTCCCTTGTCTGTTCGGGGTAAGGCCCTCCAAAGCTGTGCGATGGCGGGACTTTCCAGCCAATCTCAGCTGCAAGAGCAGCACAATGACAGAAAAGAGAAGAGAAGTGCTGCGATCCTTCTCTTTTCCCTTAACCTTGGTTGGACAAACGTCCGGATGAGGTTTACAGGGCGTTGGTCAGTTTATGCTGATTTACTTCAGTCTATCCATTGAACTTTGTGAGCTTACAGAAATGTCGGTGAGAAATATTGATGACATTTGACAAAACAGCAAAGTAAGAAAAAGCAAACCAAGTAAGCAGTTATGCAAGAAATTTCCTAAGAAATAGAAATTAATAAAGGGGTCACTAAAGAAAAAAAAGACCCAAGAAAACTGAATTTAAATATTAGGCCACGTGCGTAAGCTTAAAATCAGAAAAGCCGAGACACCAAAGCGGTTTCAAGTAATCGGGATGCAAAAACCAATGCAGGCAATTCTGTACATGTATGAAAGCAAGAGGGAAATGAAGGATGGAGTAAATCCATTAATTCTCAGGGAGTGGAAAACCAAATAATGGAAACCACAGAAAATACCTCCTTTTTTCACCCTTCAAAAAAGGATAAGCAAGCGAAATTAATTTAAAACAATGGGAACAGAGATAGTGCAGGGCAAGAACAGGTTAAAAGATGAGAGGAGGCAAGTCTGATGTATTCAAGGGCCTGAAGAAACCTGTGCAAGAGTATCTGTGAAGTGGGCAGAGTGAAGCCTGGCTCCTCGGGGGTTATCACAGGGGACTTGGTGAGGAGGTTTCAGAGGACTGGAGAAGGGCAAACGCCGTGCCTGTCTGTGAGAAGGAGGGGAATGAGAGACTGGGGAATCGGAGACCGGCCAGCTTTATTCCAGTAGCCAGGAAGATACCATTAAAAATTATCAGACAATCAATTTATAAGCACCTAGCGGTAATGAAAAACAGCCGACGTGGATTTGACAAGAATAAATCATGTCAAGCCAGTTTCATTTTCTACTCTGAGAGGACGACTGGCCGTATCTTGACTTGGGGAAGGCTTTTCTTGCTGCCCCAGCGACTCTCTCGTAAATAAGCAGGGAATATATGGCTCCCGTGAGCTCTGCAGCAGCACCACCTCCTGACAACCCCCTACCAACTGCTCAAAAAGCTGTTTGCTGCTGCATCAGAAGAGGTGCAATGGCTGCGAGGTAGGCATCTAAAGTTAGGTAAGGTAAATTGCACCCTTAGGCGATGATCGAGGATGTCAAGCTAGAAGAGTCTGCAAACATTTGTGAGGTTAGGGTGAGAATTAGAAATGATTTCGTTAAACTGGAGGGATGGTTCCAAAGTCAACAGAATGAAACGCAATGAGTGATAGGGAGGGAAGGAGGCAGAAAG
>NW_008825160.1:135759-137160 GCF_000699105.1 Pygoscelis adeliae
GAAAAAATGTGAGCCAATAACAGAAAAGGTGTTGCGAGGAAAGCACATCCTATTCTGGGAGGTTATCATCTGGAGTGTTTTATAGAAAATTTGGGGTAGTTGCTGGGTTCAGCCCAGTTTTGCTATCGCATGAAGATGTATACATGCTGGAGTTGGGAGAAAGGCAAGAATGACAAGCATCTGAGAAAATACGAGTTAGAAAGGAAATGGGATATTTTTTTCCCCAGAAAAACACACAGAAATAATAGGTGGCATTGGAGGAACAGGGTCTGCAGCAAAACTATTCCAGTACAGAGAAAGTTGTTAGAAAAAGTTATTAGAGAAAGTTATTAGAATTGTTCTTCACATCTACCTGTTTGTTTCTCAAAAAGACAGCACTATTGTGAAGCTGTTTATGCATCTTTTCTGGCTGAGAAGACAGTGACTGAGAAAATCAGATGTTCATTTTGGGCTCAGGGAGTGCTTTTTCATTTGCTTGAGTTGTAGCAGTGGTGGAGCCCATCGCCACTGGAGTCAGGGCAGGAAAGGACATCTCATAGAATCATAGAATGATTTGGGTTGGAAACCCCCCTGCCGTGGGCAGGGACATTTTCAACTAGATCAGGTTGCTCAGAGCCCCATCCAACCTGACCTGGAATGTGTCCAGGGATGGGGCATCCACCACCTCTCTGGGCAACCTGGGTCAGTGTTTCGCCACCCTCAGCGTAAAAAATGTCTTCCTTATAGCTGGTCTGAATCTACCCCCCTTTAGTTTAAAGCCATTCCCCCTTGTCCTGTCACAACAGGCCCTGCTAAAATGTTTGCCCCCATCTTTTTTATAAGCCCCCTTTAAGTACTGATAGGCTGCAATAAGGTCTCCCCGACCTTACCTCGTTACTCATTAAAACCCAACCTCGACTGGGGAACATCACAGCTGGGATACCAGGGCATCTCGCAACACCTGAGAAATCACCTTTCTTCCTTGCTGGTCCACTGGAATGCAGAGCCCATCTTAGACCGACTAGTGCACGTACCATTGGTAGGACCCCAGCTTAAAGAAAGGATGATTTAATGATTAAGAGAGTGGATTGAAACTCCGGTTTCAGTGGCTGGCTTTGCTACAGTATTTGTACATTATCTTGGACCAGTCAATAAATCATTCTGCATTTTCCTCTTCCTCTGAGTAAACGGGAGGACAACCACAATTCTTCCCATTTCTCACATTTTGAGGACACCTTATAGCCCATGGATCACAATTAGTCCATCACAGGAACAAGGGAGATGAGCTTGTTTGAACCACCAGAGCAGATGGTTTGCACGGCCTTGTTTTATTCTGCAACGCGGTAGCTTGCAGCTAAGCCCAGAAGGCACAGCAGCCCTGCAAGTAATTACTGACATGATCTGGTGCACCTTTCGCTCCGA
>NW_008825160.1:137173-160291 GCF_000699105.1 Pygoscelis adeliae
AGGGAAACTCCTAAAAAGCTTAACCTGGTGCAACTGGGGAGGGTAGTGAAATGCAGAGCTGGGGCAAGAGGCAGGGATTTCTTAAATCAACTTTGCCACTGAACTGGAGGTATCCTATATACCTGTGTTCTAACAGGTGACAGGAGAAAGCCAAATAGGCAGTGTCTAACTGAGTACAAGCACCCATCTAAGCATACCCAGAGGCAGCTCTAGATTTCCTGAACGGGTTCATTTTGGTAGGGCATTTAACTATTATTTGTAACTCTGCAATGCCAGGAAACGCCACCTGAGATCAGAGTTCCCTCGTGGGTGCTGTGCAAGTGCGTGCGGGACAGCCATCACATCAGAATTTTAGACCTGAAACATGTTTTTTTTAGTGAAAAGATGATCCCCAGGTTTGTGGCTATTTAGATAAGAATAGAAGGGGTTGAAAGGCTCAAAATCTGCTTTTCAGATCACTTTCTTTCTTGAAAATTAAACTTTCTTCTCAAACCATAAAACAAAAATTACGGTACAATTTCAGCTTGCTCTCTGTACCTCCTGGCATGGGGCTGAACTTTGGAACATGCTACATTCAAATCTGTGGCTTGGGCCCATCTTTCGTAAGAATGGGATGGCCAGATCCCAGTTCCTTCAAGCTTGAGGTGATGTTTGAATTTATGGCCATTGTGGCCTGAGCAGAACGCCCTAGGTCTCAACTGCAACAGAGTGGATGTAGGTTGGCATCAGGACACCTTTTTCAGGAATAAGGCTAGTTAAGAGATGCAGTAAGTTGTTGGGGGCAGAGGGAGAAATTCTGCCACTGGAGGGTTTTAAGACCATTCATCCTTTTGGATAGTCTTCTCTCAGGGACAGCTAGGTAAATTTTGCTTGCGGTGGGAGGATGGACGAGTTGATCTCCTAAGTTCTCCATGAACTGCATTTTCTGGGCTGCCATGCTTTTTTTTAGCCAGCCTGTATCTCCAGCCTCTCCCTGTGATGCATGATTATTTATTGGACAGATAGGCACTATCCTAATCCTATGCTTTTGGAGCTGTGACTCCTAATCCTGCGTGGAGGCACTACTGACAATATTTCAGCTTGTCAATCAGTCCCTGGTGGTCATCAAGACGTGTGGTTACACCACTATCCTGTCACCCCCCTCTGAGGGCAGACCCAACCTGGACGTATTTCAGGCAGGGATCTCATTGAGGTGGCAGCGCTTGCCCGTCCGCTTGTCTCCCACCCTTCCACTTCAGGGGGATCAGACTCCTCCTCAGTCAAAAAAAAGGGTACAGAGAAAATAATCAAATCAGATACGGTTTTGTTCTTTACAGCTCTTCTGTCTCTCTGGAAGATTTGAGATTTCCCCAGGGAAAACGGAGCCTTTTTCTCTGCACAGTCGTGGCTTTGGATGAGTCCTTTCAGATCTTTTGCTGGATGTGAGCATCTGCCTGCCTGGGTAACTATTTATGTGAAAAGATCAGTTAGGAAATGGAGACCTACCCAACTGGCGAAATGTTAAATATTCACAAAATTCATGTAGCATCAACCAGAAAGGACCTTGATTATTTTCCCCTGAGTTCTATCGCTCATCGAGAGTCTTGAAATAAAATGTTAATTTGCCGAGACCTGGTGAATATTCACCACTCCCAAGCGTTTCTTCCATTAGCACCACAGGTTCCTTCACAAGCTATCCTTGATGTTTTATAAATGTAATAGCTAAGACATCATTTCTACTTCCTTTAATGCATTTTTTACTGCTGCAGTAAAGATATTATTTCGATTCAGGCTGCAGACAGTCATTCTGAAAGAGACCTCAGTTACCTCTCCTGGGATGTTTCCAAAACAGCAAATGCTACCTAACTTTAAGCTAATAACCTGCTCGAGGACTCCGTTTCACATTTATGGTGCAATCTTAGCTGCAGAACTACAGGTTAGGAGCATGATGTAACCTTACGGGTACAAAAAAGCTTTCAGAAGAGGGCTTGATCCTCTGGCTAAGTTTCACTCTTTGGATTAATGGGGGTGTTTCCTTCCAGAAAAACACCTGGGTGTGTAGGAAATGGGGTGTTAATGGCGTTAAGATCAGAAATGATGCAACAAATACTGCAGCAAATAAGCCTTCTTAGGATTCAGGAAGAAGCCTGACTTCAGCCTGGAAACCTCAGTAAAATCTGACCCTGTGCTAACCTACAGTGTTTCTTCGCAGGGATTGCTAAAAAACATCAACTGTCTTAAAAGTTTTTTGTTATTCTCCTAGCTGGTCTCTGATGAGAAACACGCACACCCTTTCTTCAGGATAAAAGTCAAGTGCGGAGACTGCCGAGTTCTTGGTAACCTTAAGAGAAGCACAAGAGAGTCCATAATGATCATACTGGAAATTAAATGGGAGGGAGGAGTGAAAGCAATGAGACTTGTGTTATTTTTCTTACGATCCTTAGGATCCTACCCAGGAAACCAGACAGTGTGAATCCCAGCCCAGTACATCCAACATGCAAACATTGATTTTGTGCTGTAGAAGTCAAATGTTGCAAAAGGCAGAAGAACTGATTAGCCCAAGCTAGTTCTTCCTGGAGGACTGAGTGCTGGGATCTCGATTTTGGGTTCAATTCCTGCTTAGTGACTTCCTCTGTTGAAGCAAGAAACAAAAGTCACAGCGAAAATATCAAGGAGGGAATTGCTCGTTTCTCCGGTGACAGATAGCCTGAAATCTGATGGTGGTAAGTAAAGCAAGTTGCTCTAAAATATGCACTTTATTTAAAATAATAACTTTACTGTTATTATTTTTCATTCATTATGATATCCAGTGGTCTTCCAAAGGAAGGAACACAGTGACGAGGTTGCTTAGGTTAATCCTGTGTTTTTTTAATTCAAGGGGAATATTTTTACTTGTTCCAGCTGGCATGAGATCAGATCTGTAAATCACATCCTTAGATGAGATTGGATACAAAACAATCTCGGTTGAATGAGTCTATTTATTGGAGATGTTTTCACATTTCAGTTCCCAAACACTGGACCTATTCCGCAAATAGGCAACATACAACTTCTCTTAGTGCAGAAATATTATAGCATAAACATGTACGCATGCTGAGCTCACTGTCTCCTGCAATTCTGGAGGGGAGGCTGTGACTCCAGGGCATTGGGTATATTGCCTTTGAACAGCTAAAGGTCTCTGACATGTAGACATACAGTCAAAGCTGGCTTTCTAGGCTTTCTCAAATTGTCTCCCCTCACCCCATGTCTGAATTTAGCATCTGGAATGGACAAAAGGATCCCTGAAGCTGTTTACAGGGGAGCCCCAGTGCTCAGCCGGCTGAGCACGGCTCACAGACTGGGCTGTATTTCTTTCTCTGATTCCCGAGCTCTGCAGTGTGTGGATGCTGTCGTGGTTTAACCTCAGCTGGCAACTGAGCACCACCCAGCCGCTCGCTCACTCCCCCCGGCCCCCAGGTTGGGGTGGGGGAGAGAATTGGAAGAGTAAAAGTGAGAAAACTCGTGGGTTGAGATAAAAACAGTTTAATAATTGAAATAATAATAATAATAAATAATATACAAAGCAAGTGATGCACAGTGCAATTGCTCACCACCTGCTGACTGATGCCCAGCCAGTCCCCGAGCAGCAGCCCCCCCGGCCAGCTTCCCCCAGTTTATGTACTGAGCATGACGTCACACGGTATGGAATGTCCCTTTGGTCAGTTTGGGTCAGCTGTCCTGTCTGTGCCCCCTCCCAGCTTCTTGTGCACCTCCAGCCTTCTCAGTCGGTAGAGCATGGGGAGCTGAGAAGTCCTTGACTAGTGTAAGCACTGCTCAGCAACAACTAAAACATGGGTGTGTTATCAACATTGTTCTCATCCTAAATCCAAAACACAGCACTGTACCAGCTACTAGGAAGAAAATTAACTCTATCCCAGCTGAAACTAGCACAGATGCAAAGCTATCCGAAATGCCTGGCAGCTGTCCAGAGAAGCTGTATCCCAGAGGAGTCAGGATTTTTTACTGCATTTCCATCGTTAGCAGAAGAAGAGAAAAATGTTTGAAGGAGCAGGACAGCGGCTGCTACAGGTGATCATACAAATCCATCCCACCCTACAGTCCTGCTCTTGCTTTCCATAACTGCCTGAAATACTTTCCAGAGTTGCACATTTCATTACATTTTAAAGCTTTGATTTCTTTTATTATGTATGATCTTTTTTTTTTAACAGCGTCTGCCAGGACCTTTCCTGCAAAGGTTTCCCAGAACAAACGAGACCAAGCTTGTTCTCTCATCAGCAAGGCAGGGACAGAAGGTACATCTGTGACTATCTTGAACCTTATTCAATGGTTCAGGCTGTATAAGTTGAAAAAAACCCAGTGTCTTGATGAAAGCTAGGGCTGGGTTTACTTCTGAGCATTGGCCCACAGCAATGGGCAAGACAGTCATGGTGACCTATCTTTGGCCATCTAAAAGTTGAATCTAATCCAAACTAATCCTTGTCTAATCTAAGCTACTCACTTGGGCTTCCTCCAGTCAACGGGAGGCCTCTTTGGGTAGCAATTCATCACCCTCCTGACCATAGGGAGAGCCTGGGTGAGTTGCTTAGACAAGATGTCTCATCTGCAGACTGTATCTCTACGTTGCTGCTGGAGGTGTGGTAGGTCCCAGAGCCATCACCGCCAGGCAGTGAGACTGAGGAGAAATCATAGTGTGAGTGGGATAGGCTTGCAAAGCCTTGGTGGTTGCAGTCAGGATGCTCACTCAGAAAATCTAAGGATTTTCTCTAGGGAGCACGGCCGGGTCACAGCACTGCCTGCTTTTTATTAATGACAGCACTATGCCCAAACTTGGGACCTGGACTGAGATCATGGTGAAAAAACACTACGAGGAGAACCCAAATAGAAACAGAGATTGTTCTTTACCCCAGGGAAAGCATCTTTGTGATGGAGCTGCACAAATTCCTATATTTCCCTGAATGTTTTTTGGGGTGGTTGCTCATGAGTGCAATGCCCACTCCAGATCTGCAGCTCCGTTACAGGCACTGTAATGCTCATGCCAGCCTTTTGCATTTGATGGTGCTGCTCAAGATTTTAAATGGAAGTGGCTCTTTCAGATGCTGGGACTGAATTTCAAACTGTGCTGCAGGGTTTGGCACTTCTACAAGGAACGAAGTTTTGGGAAGATGTCACATGCATCAGTGAATACTGAACCAGGGAGAAGGTTTGAGAAATGTGTGGAGAAACTGTTTTCCGAGTTAAAGGTGCAGTTTCAGAGGATCTGTGGAATCCCTCACTTGAGACTAGCCATGAAGGAGAATGGGCTCTCCAAAAAAGCCAAGCACTCTCAGAAGGAGCTTATGAAAATACCTTGATATAAACTTAGAAAAAATGATCAGAATTTGCTAGGCTGCAGAACATAGCCAGGGAAGACCATGAGTTTTGGATGGAGAACAATATAACAGTAGCTTAAGACCAAAAAATAACACCACTGAGGAGATGAGGAAGCATGGGAAGTGGAAGTCCTGCAGATAATAGGATAGCTATATTTGGATCAACAATGCACAAATATTAGAGGTAGGATCCATCTCGCCTAACCTTACCTGTGCACAACCAGCTTAGACTTGCAAGGGGAGAAAGGAGCGCTCTCACCATGCAGTCCACCTACCCTGGGGCAGGCGTGAGCTGAACTGCCCTCAGTAAGTGTCCATCTCTCTCCACTGATTACTGAGGGAGCCTGGATGCCAACCTTAAATCAGAGACATAATCCTTGGGTAGCTGCCTTTGCTCGATTGAATCCTACCCTAATTCTCATTGAAGGAGTTGAAACAACATAAGGGCATCCCTGGAGGGATGTAGATAACATCTACATAGAGAAAGTTAAACTCGAAGTATAGAAATAGGTAAAGAAAGACCAATTTCCCTGTGAAAAGAGTATTATCACCAAGAATATATCATGATAAAAAAATGTTGATTCTGCTGAAAAATTTGGTGACAAAGCAAAGCTGAAAAAATGCAATTAAGAAAAGGGAGAGCTAAGGTGGTGGCAGTTATAATAAAGAAGGATGATGGTTATAAGCTCAGCACATTCACTTGTTGCCCCTAAGGAGGCTACAGCACCTTCAGTCTGTTGGGGTTTTTTTGATGTCCAAGACCATTAAGTACTGTTCTCTCACTCAGACCCCAGTATCGGTGGGGTGGGATTCGTCTCAGGCAATTTTAGCTGTCCAAAGTTAGACCATTAGTCTAAGTTAGCTGTCTGAAATAGAGATGAATTGCTCTCAGTGTGATCTCCCTCCACTGGATCTAGACACCTTACTCCTAAACAGCTACATTTAGTTGAGAAGAACCACAGCCTTTGCCCTGCTTTGTCTCTGGCTAGAAATCCCAATTTGTCCCCTTCCAGCAGCTGCTTATGTGATTGCATTGCAGACCCCCTGATGTATTTTGCCAGGTTTGACCCTCTGAGAAACAGGACTTAAACCACTTGGCGACTTCAGCTTGTGTTGTCGCTCCAGCTCATATATCTGTGCATCTCATCTGCTTCCTCTTCCTTCAGTAGCTTTTCATTCTCTGCTACAATGAGGTGCCTGATATTAGATGGCCATGATCTCTCACAGTGTGGGAAATAGCAATGCTTTCTGAATAAGGGTGGTGGCCTCCTCTACGCTTTGGAGGGAGCCTTGGTCATACAGTACCTGGAGCTGTACACGGCTTCCAGGAATAGCTGAATTGTCCAAGGCTAGAAGGGATGAGTAAAACCCTGAGGCAGAGGGTGTCTTTCCCTTCATTGTGAAAGAAGGACAAAAACGTTCCCTAATGGAACGGAAACACTTATTTTACAATGTGGCAAGGTGTTTCTAGTGGGAACTTCTTTTATTTATTTATTTGCTTGCTATTTGGACAAGGAAGACGTAGTATTTTCTTCTTAATGTCCTACCTAAGCCACCAGGGACCTTTCCTTGAAGACAACCATGCAATAGGTGAGCGGTTCTGTACCCACACTTAGAGCTCCCCAGCAATCGCTTCTGGGCTCTGCTAGTTGGTGACAAATAGACATTGATTTTCTGATCCAGTGTTTGTTCCCTGGGGAAGCTGAGCAAAGGTTATTCTATTTAGGGACTGATTTGACATATGGCTCTTAGAAGCTGAAAAGTGTCTGTAGGTAAATCAGGGTTTATTGCCAGAGTGGTTCATTCAGGAACATAATTAGGTGAGCATGCACGTGCACACCCATGGAAAGATGCCCGCAGGCTTTTCATAAACTGTGCAAGCAGCAATCACAAGGTGGTTTTTCCCATAGTTGGTTCAGAAGGAAAAACCTGAATATGCTTTTCATAGCATAACTTAGCAAGAAGTTCTTTTTATAACAAAAAGTGATAGAAAATTGATGTTTGTCAGAGTGATTTACAAATCCCCAGTCCCTGTATGTGTCTGAGACCAGGTCTATTCTTTAAATGTTTTTCTGGTGGTGTTGCATCAGTGAAGGGGTGAAGTTCTACAACTGTCTTCCTGTGGTACATGCAGTTGAAAACGAGGCTTTAACTGACCTAAACTTTACTCATTGCACCAGAATAGTAACTCTACAGGCTGGAAACCTAATTTTTCACAAGGAGATCTGTGCCTAGTGACTTTTGCCATCTGTTCCCACATGACCCCTGCTGAGATCATAGCTTTCGGCATAGCTCAAGTTGGGGTCCCAAAACTGAGATTTTTCCTCTTTGCCTGGGAGGGGTACATCTGTTATTATATACCATTCAATAAGGATTTATTCTTGAATTCAATGCTTATTTAAGATTCACCTTAAATGGTGTTTCTATTTTCTTCTACTTCTACTGTTTCTTCTACTTTCACCCTTGCCCTAATAAAAGGCTGCTGTTGTGCAGGCGACCTGTTGGCCTAATGCTGACATAGGACATACGTTCTTGTCCTCCCGCCTCTTTACTTCTGGATTTTACAACTGAAACACAAACCTCTGAATGCCCAGGGATTTTCAAAGGCCAGAAGACATCTGCTTGCCATCACAGGTGTTTGCAAGTTAACACAGGGGAGAAATAATATTGGTCAGTGAGATTCAGAACTGACTCAAATTTCTGAAATTAGACATAAATTGTGCTTTGATGAAGAATTAAACAGGGATGAAAAAAACTGAAACATAGGAAACAGTAAGAAGAGAATCTTGTTCATCATGATGGAACTGCAATAGCTTTGGCTTTTCTTCTCCTGACCCACCCCTTTTGGCAATCTTGGACTCACAGATACACCACGAAGGATTACAGCATGGGGATGGTTGGCTTGTGTCCACCCCAAGACAAAACCTCACCATATAGGCACTGCAAGGACACTGGGGGACCCTTACTGAGGTTAGCCAGGAGAAGTTGGGCATCTAGTTTAAGCTTGTTGTCTAGACTGCTCTTCCAGGCAGACATACATACCTCCAGCATGTAATTCCTCCTGTGCGGGACAAATATCTAGAACTGCTTGGGATCACTCTCTGGAGGTGTCTGTTTAACCATAATGGCCATCTGGGCAGCTTAGATCAGGCAATTATATCCTAGTGGAAGGCTGCAGCAGTGAATTTGGGATGCAAGCTTGTGTGTGAAATGGTCCTAACTAATCAAGAAGTCTTTGCATCACAGAGTGTCATTTCAGAAGACAACAGTTGCCAAATAAATCTCCACCATTCAGCCTAGAGTGAAGACACCCAAGCTAGCTTGGTTGCAGGAATCAGTCTTGCTGTAGTAGGAAGAAATGCCCGTGTGGGCTCATTTTACTCTGTTTTCAACAGGGAACGTATTACAGCAGCTTTATGGTTTCTGTATAGGTGTGTCTGCATCAGGGTGCAGCACGGATGCAAGAATGAATTGGCAACCTGTACCAAACCTAAGAGGTGAAATGGAGAGTGGTGGTTTAGGGACGTAGTGCATGAAAAAGGGAGATGTGGCAGCAGAGACGAGTCCCACAGGGAGATCTGAGTGGCACAAGTGTCACCTTTCCTGGGGAAGCCAGCACGGCCACCTTCAAGAAAGGTGCAAAGCGAGTTTGTCTCTCCAATAAAGCTGGTATTTTCTCTCTTCATAAATAAAGAGCATGCTGTTCACTTGCTGTGTCTATACTGAACTCCACAAGAAAACATCCCATTTTTTCAGCACGATCCTATTGGCTAAGGCAAAAACAGTTCCAAAAATCATTTATTTCTTCAGAAAGTGTGGGAGTGCTTGTCCCTGCTGCTGTCAGTTCCCATCCATCCCTTTTATCGGGCAGTATCAACGCACACTCTGCCAGCAAGGACTGTTCAATGGCACACAATAAAATTGATTCATTACTCATTTTCTTCTTATTATCTTTCAATTGCTTCAGCTCTTGATACCACTTAAAGTGGACATTACCTCTTTGTAACCAGTGTGTGCCGCTAATGCGATAACACTTCTAGGAGAGAATGCTTTTCCTCCAAGCTTTCATTACATATATTTTCATTTAGTCTCATTACACCATGTGTCTTTCTCATGAACTTCTTACAATGCCTTTATACAAGTTTGCTTTACCTGGCAGTAGACCACCACGGCAAGGAGCGAGAACACAAATGCATTTCTTGGAAAAGCTGGCCCAGGTGCTCTGTGGGTGTAAATGAGAAGCATTTAGTGCTGGGAAGTGGTTTTATTCACAGGAGCTGGCTCTCGAGCTCTCCAGAAAGGAAAAGGCTGAAACCACTAAGAATGAAACTCAACTTTTGTGCTTCTCTTTGGCATGAAAGCAAAGCTGCTCAAACTCCAGGAGAAGCAAGACTTTCTGTTTATAATCAGCCTTGAAAAATGGAGATGGGAGTTGATAGCTTTGTTTTGGGATAGGTGGGAGGATGATTTGAACTTCTGTATGCATTGGGAAGGTTTACTGCGACAGTGAATTTAAGGTAGTTTTGCAACTCCTTCCAGTTACTGCACTTATTTAGGGTTTAATTCAAAGAGGTTCAAAGCAGTGTAGATCCAGTGCAGCAAAACTCATAAGCACATGCATAATTTTGACAGATGAGTAGTGACCCTATGGGGAATCTCTGCTCCCTACTGGAGTCTGTGGGACCAGGATTTCTTCTTGGCTTTGGGTTGGATTTGGGACTCTTTTCACCTAAAGGTCCAGTCCAAGGGGCCTCACAGACTGCTTTGGTCCCGGGAGCCAGTTTCCCTTGCACTGAGACAGAGCATGACCAGTGTGAATACTCAAATGTGGGAGTTAGGAAGTCTCAAGCATAGATATAACATTTGCTATTTACCCTAGAGCAATACAAGTTTCCCATCCAGGTCCCTACAGTCATTTTCTCCACCAACTACGAAGGGGTTTAATTCTTCAGATGCAGATATCTAAATATATCCTAGTTCAGACAGATGAATACAACCTTAAACATTTTATGGGATCAGATTTCTTTTTAATTAAAGGAGCCCTTTGTTTCATAGTAACTTTAAAAGTCTTATTTATCATTACATTCTTTAGGAGTCTCTTAGGAAAATAATTTCCTGCTACCGTTTTTACGCAGTCTTTGGATCTCCTATGCCTTGTCACCCGTAACAAAGTGCGGTAGGAAGGAGCACTGCTGTATTGCTTTCATGTTCTCCATCAGCTCTGGTATGGATGGTTGTTATAAAGCTTCATACATAATATATGCCATGTCTTAAAGCAGCCTTGTAAACGGCTGTACAACTGTAAAGGTTTCTTAACTCAACTAGCCTCCAGGTACCAGCTATAAAAGGCATTTAAGCAGATTAGCATTAGAACTACCTGGTGAGACGAAAAATGGGGAGACAGAATGGCCTAATGATGGATCGTTGGGCTGTGACCAGTCACGTGGGAAAGTCACCTTTCTGTGCCTCCCATGTGCAAGCGCTGGCGGTAACCTTTTCTTGGAAATTGTTCTGTAAGTGCATGGTTTGCCCTCACAAGGGCCACCTTTCTGAGCACAGGCAGGGAGGATTTTCCCGTCAGTCCAAGGGAAACGTTACCCCTCTCCCACTGGGTCTGAATTTGCTCTGGCTCCTTTGAAAATTCTGCCTTTGCTGTGCAAACGCTTTTGAATGACTTTGCATGCTGTGTTTCTGCCTTTTTGCTGTAGCAGAGTGCTCTGAAATAGCTGGAGAAATGCCTCTGGAGCCTGTTCTGCCAGGAGGTGGGGTCCCATCCATGCCTGCAAAGCTACTTCTAGTGGCTCGATTTTTTGAAAATTTGAGCTGAAAATCAAGTCCATTTTAAAGCTTGTCATGAGGAAAATCAAATTTCTTCCCTACCTTGGCTCCTGTTGTCACTTAGCAGAGGAAGAACGTGAATTCTCTGCCCTGTGCTGTCACATTAATCAGATCGGGATCTGTCCCCGTGGATATAGCTCACCAGTCCCAACCTACCACTGGGCTGGACACAAGTCATTTTAGTAGAATAGAAAAACATATGAAGAGTCAGACCAAAGGCCCCAGCTACTTCAGTTTCATGATTTTCCATGGTGCTCATAATAAATTATGAAAATTTCCCCAAATTACTGACATTTCCCCAGAACAGAATCCCATTTCCTGCTCCTGGGATGCAGTCTTGGGTACCCCAGAAGCTCTCAAAGGTTTTATTGAAGTATGAAGAAGGGGTAATTTTCTTTATTGAAAGGGGTACCCTTCTTTATTGAAGAAGGGGTAAGATTAATCTGAAGAATGAACTTTAGGTGTCTTCATATGACCTGGACACCTAAGCTCCCATTATACTTGGTGGATATCTGGTCAATGCAGCCAGTCAAGTCTAGAAAGCAGTTCAGCTCACCCCCTGGATTTGCTCAGTTTTTGATATTCTCCAGATCCCACTGACCAACTGGCTGCTGGATCCCCATTGACTTTGAGCTTGGACACCTGTGGTGGGCTTCGGTGACCTGAACTAGATGACTTTCTAGCAGATGTGGCAGAAGATATGTCAGAGATTGAAGCCAGAGCAGTAGTTGGAGACCAGGTGGGACACCCTAAAACAAATCAAAGGGCAC
Organism: Pygoscelis adeliae; assembly: GCF_000699105.1. NCBI lineage: Eukaryota > Metazoa > Chordata > Aves > Sphenisciformes > Spheniscidae > Pygoscelis > Pygoscelis adeliae. The sequence goes on from NW_008825160.1 coordinate 149,127, forward strand.
TGGACATCTCCATTTAGGCATTTAAATCCATATCCTGACCCACATGGAGATGCCTACATTGGTGACACCTAGATTTAGATGTGCTAATCTGGAACTGCATTCCAGGAACCTCGTCAGACTAATTGTCCAGACTCTGTAGCCAGTCAATGGAGGTACACAGGCAATGCAGAACAACCTGCCCACGGCCAATATCATCCCCCTCCCCCACTGCCTGCTCTGCCTTGCTCTCCAGAAGGATTTCCTCGGCCGATTGGGGCTGGTCATGCTAAGAGAAAGAAAACCTTCTCCCCTGGTTATAAATATGTGAAGCTTGTTTGCTGCTTATCACAGAATTATGCTTGGAGAAACCTTGGTAAAAGGCATCATTACAAACACTGGCAGGGTTTGTAGATACGCTTCTTGTAAAGCCAAATGGGAGTCAAAAGCACTGGCTGTGAAGCCTGCATCGTACTGATGGAGGGAGGGGCAACCCACCCAAATAAACCTTTCAAGCACATCCGTTGACACATCCTAATTATGCAACAGTGACATTACACTTGCCAGTTTGAGAAGGCATTGTCACATGAGCTTTCATCCTTGACATTTCTAACTTCTTGCTTTTCAGACAGAAATTATTTGCCCTGGCCCTGTCTTGTTTGCATCTCTCCCGAAGTCCCCCTTTGCCATGGCTTGTGCTTTGCAGTCTTTGTTTACGCTAATGTAATGAGCTGCCTTTTGTGGATCCTGGATAAATAGGATGTTTCATAAACAGTAACGTAATCAATTAATACTAGACTGTGAGCATGATTTATTTACCTAAACAGTACTTTAAACCCAATGCTTTTCAGCAAGCTGTTCCTCTTGACAGGACTGGGCAACATCCTTTTGTTTGTAAGAAGGCAAATTAAAGGACATTGAGATGAGCACTAAGAAAATTTGTCAGGGTAAAACCTTCTCTCATTTTACAATATGAAATTGTAGACGTGAACAAGAAAACAGAAGTTGTTTCCATTGAGCAAAGAAAAATGTGATTCCTCCTGTGTAAACAGACATGTTCCTTTAGACAAAAACTTTTCAGAGTACTAAAACCTATTATTTTCTTGAACCATCATACCAAGAAGGTTTTACATTTATACCTCACATTTATAATGCGAGGTGGTCAAAAAGTGGGGAGGGAGGAGAAATTTTTCATGTTAAAACATCTTATCTGTAGGTAGCATACCTTCCCTGGTGAAGACCCCAAAAGACCCATCTGGTGCTGGTGAAATCTCCACTGCATCTACCCTGCTTTTGTCGTTTGCTGTTAAGAGGAGATCTCCAGCCTCCAGGCCAAGTCACGTCCATCCAGCTCATGGCTGGCCTCTTCCCAAGGCTGCTGGCCACGACCACCTTGCACTGGCACTTGGCCATGGTCTCCTCTGGGATTCAGGTGGCATCTCTCTGGCCCTAAGATAAGAGTTAATTATCGGTGCAAAATGCCTGAAAATGCAGCCCGCCAGAGTGACACTTTTATGGTTCATCCCTCCCGTGGGATCCTGGCAGACTGTCCTAAGGGTACTTGAGGTTGACTTTTGCTGGGGTAACATTAGAGAACCATGTAGGACAGAGGGAGGTAAATTTATCATGGGTCATACTGCCTACACAGGAAAATCCTTCAAGCAACCCCTGAACGCACCTAGATTTCACCTCACAGGGAACTAGTTGGTCCCATCCAAAAGAAAACCTGGGAGAGAATTAATATTTATGGTGTGTAACTGGTCAATATTTATGGTGTAAGAGTGGCAGAAACAAGCTGGGAAAGTAGTTTTTTAGGCAGTACAGCTGAGCCCACAAAAAGTAGGGCTAGCATGAATGTCAGAAGCTGCTTCTGCCCTGCTCCTTGGCTTCGAGGTGGGATTTAGGAGATGGCCAGATGTGCACATTGGCCAACTGGAAAACAGCTGGAGAAACAGCACTGTCCAGAGATCCCGCTGTCATTCCTGGCCCCCAGCCATGCCAGTTAACGAAATCAAAAGGGAAGCTGCAATACGGTTGAACTGCACAAAATCTCTGTCTTATTAAATGTCACCAATTCTCGCTGACCCCGTGCCGTGTTTTAGGGTATCAGATCAGTGCCACCGTATAAATCAGAGTAGTTGGCTCGGACGGCACAACTGGCTGACTGTGGGCATCTTCTTCTGCTGGCACCATGGGCTGTGGGTGAGGATGTCTGCACACAGCCAAAATCCAGCTTTTTTTTTCCATGTTCCTTCCGGGATCTATGGGTGGGTTATGGGAGAGCGCAGCCTTTATTGTGCCCACTGGGGTCCAGGAAAACCCAAGTCGCTTTTCGGTGGGGGGATACACAGGAAGGAGTCCTGTGTTTGGGGCTGAAGTTGTATCTCATCCCCTTTACAGGTATTTCTGGGCAGCCGGGACGGGTGCTGTGGATGTTCACCCTCTCTGGCTGCCTGACTCTACATGTGGCAGCAGCTACAATTTTTTTTCAAGCTTGAATTTTTTGGGTTTGGCTGCAACTTTGTGACAGATGTAGGAGCTGAGACTCTCTGCGTGATTTCAGAGTGAGTGCAAATTTCAAATAGACCCGATGCTGCTATCGGACCAAATCTTACTAAGGCTCCGTACAAGCCTGGGGGTGCTTGAACGTAACCAGGCATGTCCTGGGCAGGCTTATTGAGAGTCTAAAAGTGGAGAAAAGGGTATCAATGTCATAATAAAAGTAGGGACTTTGAAGAACTACCTTGAGCAAAGATTCTTGCCTAGAAGGTGAGATCCTGGGGTCACTTCCACAGCTGGTTACAGCCTTTTGGATTTCTTAAAAATGTTCCTACATTCCTAAAACCTGTTGTTTACAAAAGAAAATCAAAGAAGGATTTAAATTATTAAATACCTCTATGGACCTGGCTTTTAATTCGCCTAGATTTCAGTCTCCAACCTGTACAGTGCTTCCTTTCTAAAGGCAAGATGTTGGGGGAAGCAAGGATTATTCCTTCCTCTGGGTCCTCTGGATCCAAACAGCACCGGAGCAGAATCAGGCTCTTGCTGCAAGTACCTTTTGCTGTATTTGTCATTGAAACTAAATCCTTGTGGTCTGATTCCCCAACAGTCCACAGAGAGCTCCAGGGCACGATGAAAGGGAAGTCCCAGACTGCTAACTGTGTGTAAAGACCTGCAATGGATGCCACCCACTCTGCTGTGTATCCTCCAGCTTCAAATGAGAATGAGAAAACCTCTCATTTAACAGGGATGTACTTTATTTTCTGTTAAAAAGAAAGATCCGTCTATCGGGGCTGAAAGCTGATGTGAGTCATCATAACTGCTACCTTCCTCATCCTCACTGACCTCCCCAGCCCTGCACACCTCAAGGAGCTGCCCAGCAGCAAGCCTTCGCCAAGACTGAGGAAGAGGAAAAGCCGGAGACCAGAAATCACTGTGCTGCAGCTGAGGATTATCTGTGCGTGCAAGTTGGCCAGCAATATTAGTTTTTAAAATCTTTCTTTTCAAGAAACTGTATTTTTAAGGCTTGTGGGTTATCAGAGGTGCAGGTAAGACCTATGACCACAAGATGTTTTTAAAAAAGATGGGGCTTTAAGAATATTTCAGAGATTTTGCATTATCTCAGGAGGGAGGGGATCCCACATACCTAGATCTCTGGAGAGTGCAGAAGAGGGATGTAACAGGAGAGGGGCCACAGGATTTGTTCTGGAGTAAAAGACTCACTGGGTTGGCAAGTCTCAATTATAAGGTACAGGATACTGGCATTTTTCAGCAGTGAATTCTTCAAGCAGTTTATAAAGCCGGGGCACTATTCCTCTCTCCATTTTAGGGATGGGGAAACTGAGGCACAGATGCTGTCACTTGTCAGAGGTCAGCCAGTCTAGAGCAAAACCATGGTCACCTGTAGGCAGGACATGAACTACCAAAGAGGCATGGTCTGAAATGAGATCAGAAAATCCACTTCATGAAAAAAAGCTCCGTTTCCTTCTTTATTTATTAACCCACAACCATGTCTTGCTCGACAGAGTCCTAGTAAGGAAAGTATTTATACACCTTCCCTCTGATCCCTGGACTGAGATACTCAGTCCTGAGCTCATTATAACCTTAAATGTATTACCTATTACCTTTAATGGCATATTGTAGACTCCTCCACTCGCACGCGTTCTTATTAAATGTGCTTAGCAACCTGGCAGTGAAGAAATAGACGTGTCAGCTTCTTCAAATTAAAATAAAAAATCAATTATGCTCTTAGGGGCAGATGGTGATTAAGCTGAATACAATGTACATTTACACTGTTGTGGAAGCTGGGGCCTTTATGTGCAATTAGTGGCATTTCATTCTTAATCTTCCTCCTTAATACAGAAGGAGCTGTTAAAAGAGTAAAAGCCATCCACAAGCCCATTTCACGGTCAGCTTCAGAGAGATGCTTCCAAATGCTTCATTTTCATCTTTGTAAATAAAAAATTTACTTCTATGCCCCTTTAATTCTTCACTGTTATTTTGGGGGTGGCGGTGAACAGGGGCTGGAAGGAGAGAGGAGGTCAAGTGTATAATTGCAAGATTAGTTTTTGTTGCAAGGGGAGATGTTTGCCAGAGAAACTTGAGCACAAAGCATGCCGTGGATGGGCTTTCGGGCCGTCATGGGAACGTGCCAGGGCATTTCAGCCCACAACTGACCAGCTCATAAATCTGATTCAGTACCCAAACCGTGGAAGTGCCTGGGCTGGCTTTTGAGTCCTCTGTGCAAGCAGGGCACGTGGAGAGCCAGAACGGCTCAGTATTTTGCATACTATGATACAGAATTCACTCAACTGCTCCGATCCCCTGTCGGGGTGCTGCAGCAATGATGAGAAATGCAGCTGTGAGGCACAATTTACATTTTTTAATAAGACGTGAGCTCCTGGTCATCCTTGTCAGTCAGAGGTTTTGGTCTTGTCCTGCCATTATGGAGACTCCTGTATTAAAGGGAAGGGAAATGGAGAAATTACTTGTTTAGCATCGCCAAGTTGAGCAGAAACACTCCTGTTAAGTGAAAGCTATAACCGCTGTGCCGTGCTGCCCTGCATCTGAGGTCTACATCCATTTCCATTACTGCAGCCTTTCCCTGGCACTGCACATCTGTGTGTGAGACCTCAGCTCCTCCTGCCTCAGCTTCCCCAGCCTCCCTTCCCATCACCAGCTCGTAAAGGCTAAGCAAACCAGGAGGTGATTTCCTGCTCAGGAAAAGCCTGTAAGTACTCAAAATAAATAAGGAAACTGTTAATAAATGGTAGAAATGAGCAAATTCTTGATATGGGAGTGGATCTCTTCCATAGTGCAGGCATGATCAATAAGAGCCATAGCTGTGAGCCTCTGTATTGAACCTCACTGCTGTGATTTATTGGATATAACATGTGCTTCCTTTTCATTTACTGCTAAGGTTGGAAGAGCTATTGTTTAGCACTGAGACCACGTTTTCTAGGCATTCTTGAGCTGCAGTCATGATGCACTGGCTCAGCTTTTCCAGTTAATGTTAAAGCCAGCCATTGCCCCTCTGCTGAATAGCCACAACCCCTACACAGTGAATTCTAATCAACAGGCAAGAAAAATAAATAAAATTTGGTAAGTAAACTGCAACAAAACTGCTTTGGGCTGTGGACTTGGTGTGTGGGTCTCCACGTGCTGTGTGCGTCCCAGGAAGGGGTCTGCGGGGCAGCTGCTGCTGGAGATTGCAGGGATGCCTGGCCCTGGGACCTCCTGTTTGAGAGGTGATGCCACGGTGTCCCTTGAGTTGCTGCAGGAGAAGGGGTACAGCAAGGGACCGGCTTTTTACCCCTGCAACCACTGCACGCAGGGCTAGTGCTGTCAAGGAAGAGGAGCAAAGCAGTGTGAGACTATAACCCGGTGAGCGTTTTATGAATCCCAAGGCAGCAATCTTATTGCTGTTCACAGCATTTAAGAAGCAGGACTTTTACTGTGAAGCATAATGAAGGAGTTTAAATTTTGGATTAACTTCACTTATGCTAATCTCTTCTTTAGATCATGCCTTAAACACCTGCCTTCAAAGCGCCCGGCACTCAACGGTAAATTGGACGAAAAAAGGGATCTGCAAAATGCGGTCTAAATGTGATATCCCTCTCCAGGAGATGGCACTGTGAAACTAGTCTTTCAGCATCCCAGTGCCAGCTTCCAGGCACCAACTTCTCTCTGAATTAGGGCTGATGAATAAAAAGAAGACAAAGGTGTAAGTAAGTGATAGCCCTGGCCCCGAGACACAATGCCAGCCTCAGCTGGCATGAAATAAGGGCCTTATGGTGTCTTTTCCTCCTGTAAAGACTGAGTAGAAGGTGGGTTGAATACTATAAGATTTAGAAGCTGAAGGCTCGAAAGAGATTGCTTTGGGCTGTGGACTTGGTGTGTGGGTCTCCACGTGCTGTGTGCGTCCCAGGAAGGGGTCTGCGGGGCAGCTGCTGCTGGAGACTGCAGGGATGCCTGGCCCTGGGACCTCCTGTTTGAGAGGTGATGCCACGGTGTCCCTTGAGTTGCTGCAGGAGAAGGGGTACAGCAAGGGACCGACTTTTTACCCCTGCAACCACCGCACGCAGGGCTAGTGCTGTCAAGGAAGAGGAGCAAAGCAGTGTGAGACTATAACCCGGTGAGCGTTTTATGAATCCCAAGGCAGCAATCTTATTGCTGTTCACAGCATTTAAGAAGCAGGACTTTTACTGTGAAGCATAATGAAGGAGTTTAAATTTTGGATTAACTTCACTTATGCTAATCTCTTCTTTAGATCATGCCTTAAACACCTGCCTTCAAAGCGCCCGGCACTCAACGGTAAATTGGACAAAAAAAGGGATCTGCAAAATGCGGTCTAAATGTGATATCCCTCTCCAGGAGATGGCACTGTGAAACTAGTCTTTCAGCATCCCAGTGCCAGCTTCCAGGCACCAACTTCTCTCTGAATTAGGGCTGATGAATAAAAAGAAGACAAAGGTGTAAGTAAGTGATAGCCCTGGCCCCGAGACACAATGCCAGCCTCAGCTGGCATGAAATAAGGGCCTTATGGTGTCTTTTCCTCCTGTAAAGACTGAGTAGAAGGTGGGTTGAATACTATAAGATTTAGAAGCTGAAGGCTCGTTGCGTGGAGGGGAGACAATGCAGAGTAGCTTCACTATCAACCCAGGAGCAGTCCTGCAGAGAGGAGATGTCTATGGCAGAGGAGCAAGTAATAGGAGCTGCACTTGGCAATGGAGGTGGCCCCAGATGATGTCTCGTCGGTCTCCCCTCCGACACCAAGCTCCTGTTAACAGTCTCCCTGCTTCAGCACACTCAGGTTGGATACCTCTAACCATCCCCAAATAATTCACCAGTGTCAGCTGCACAGCCTTGCCCCTTTTTGCAGTGCAGTGCGACTTGATGGCAGCATCCCAAAGCAGGCAAGTATCTCCCCAAAGTGGAGCTCCTTTGCGTATAAACCTGGCTGCTACCAAATAACTTCTGCCCAGCCTGATGGTGTTTATCACAGATGAACCTCCAGAGCCTGAGTTTTGCCATTTTACCTGTAGAAAGGTCAGATCCTATGATTTGCACTATCTGCAAGGCTAATGCCATTTACTCATGTTTATGAACACGTCTAGACACTGTGTGCAAATACAGACCTCATCTCAGCACCATGTTAAGCTTGCGGAGTACTCTGAGTCCTTCAGGCACCTGGCTAAATCGGGGCCAGAAATGGAAAGCCAAATGCACGTCCATCTACAAATCCTATAATGTCCCCCAGGGCTTTTGTCTTCCTGAACCAGGACAAAAGAGAGAAATTGGGAGTGTTAATGCCGTAACATTTGTGTGCGCGTACATACTTGTGTCTCTTGGTGTAGGGGATCTTTTTACATCCCCACCTCTCCTCTGAAAAACCTAAACCTGCTGAAGGTGACAGCCTGGAAAACGGGAGAGGTTTTGTGTATTGATAATCTATCCCGGAGATCAGAAACTGCTGATATCTGATCTAAAGTAACGGGACTGGCTGAATTTCACTGGGTTGGACATGTTTCTCTTGTTCAGCTACAGAAAACTTGGGGTGTGAACAGTTATATCCTTTGGGGGTGACCATCAGAGGCAAGGGCAGATGGACGATCATCGCAACTTGGGTACTTGGTGCTCAGGTTAAATCTCATTTTTTATCAGTTCTATTTGCCTAAAAGTAGTTCTGCTAAAAACAACAACAAAAAATTTCAGATGTGAAACTTCTATTCCCAACTTGAAATACAAGTTTGGGTGTCACGTAGTTGCCAACAGATGTGGCTTTAAACAGCACGGATAGCAGTGAAATTAATGGAGCCAAGTTGCTTTTAATCAGTTGAAGATACATCCCTGAGAACACCGTGTCGCTGAGACTAAAACTAGAGCTAATCTCAGTGTGGTTTTTTCACCAGGGATTAAATCCATTTTATATCTTGGGGTAGTATTCTGGGACAATTCAGTATTTCTCAAAGCGCTTTCTTTTTCCCAGTGGTGCTCTAAAAGGTAGTGTTAAAATGAAATCTCTCAGCTATTACTGCAGTTCATGTCCACTAAACCAATTTGTATTCTCAGCTATGAGCAAGATCCAAAGTCTTTGCTGCCAACAGGAGCTGTTACAGTCATCTTCAGATCAGACCTTTTCATTCGTATCTGAAAGTTTTATTGTAGCAACCACTTAGAAAATCTTCTGAAGGGATTTTCTTCCTCAGCTTTGATTTTTTTTTTTTTTTTTTTTTAATCCTCTTTGGACACCTTTCAGAAAGCTAATTTAGGTCACAAACACCTTTGGACAAGGATGATGCTTTCTTCTACGTCTCTATGTACAGGGCCGAATGCACTCAGTGCTTCAGAAACAGTCTCTAAATAAAACTAAAAGAGGGCGGGACAGAGGAAACCAAGGCCAAGAGGGAAGAAGAAGCTCCAGAGAGGTCAGTTGAACCGAAGCTCCCACAAAGAGCATGTGAGAATGGAAATAAAGCACAAAGGCATCTGGTGTTAATGCAAAGGAGATGGAGAAACATCTGAAACACTGTGAGAGCCTCTGTGGCCGTGTCCTTAAGCTGGGTGACAGTAGTGTCACCCGCCACCAGCTTTAGATCGAAATATGCTGCAGCGAGAGGAGTCTCAGTGTAACCTTATTTAGAGCAGGTTAAAAGGAGCGAGAACACAGCCATCATGTTTGCAGAGCATCTTCCTTTCAAAAGTATGCTGAAAATCTGAAATGTCACCACGCTGAAAATGTCAACCACTTCCACGATCATCTGGAGAAACAGGACTTCAACGCTTTCCCGGCATCTGTTGGGTTTTTGGTCTTATTTTGAAGTTCTGTCAGTGTTCCCTTGCTGTTTTGAAATCCCATCCAACCCAAAGCCTGAAAAATATGAACTGCTTGATTTGTATGTTTTACAGGAACTCTGCTGGAACAGGAGGGGCTGAACCCACCTCCGTGACCTTTCAGAGATGGGCTGTGAATGGCAAGAAGGTGGATTGTGGTGAAGAAATGCAGTCTGCAATATTTGCTCTTTTCTCCAGTCTTTGGTATCTTCTCCACGAACGTACCCCAGAAAAAAATGACACCTTTCTTCATCTCTATTGCACCCCTTGCTTGTCTTCTCGCACAAAAATCCTGTGGTGTGCTAATGTGTCTATGAGAGGCTGGTGGAAAAGAAAGGGTATGAGGAGAGTGGAAGAGAAAGGGGATGGGGAGGTTCAGTGCTGAATCCCCAGCAAGAACCAGTGCAAAGGGTGCTGGTGATTGCAATGGGACGGAGGAGAGCTGGTGCCACACGTGGGAAATCAGTGCAACCGCTCTGCCGAGTCCCGAGGTGTGAGACCACCCCTCCCTGCAGCACTCCCCTGCTCCTGCAAGGAGGGATGCTCGCAAGATCGCCTGGAAACTTCAGACCTTGGCTCAAAAATGACCGGAGAAAAGCGAGTGGAGACAGCGATTGCATGTGGGGTGAGATGCAAACGTGACAGCCGGGGCGCGGGGGCAGACACACCAGTGGTCGGGGTGAATTTCACGGTGGAAAGGACAAAGCCCAGGACCGGTTGCTGCCCCGCAGCGAGGATGCCCCTTCCCTCTGCTCCCCTCCAGACCTGTCGAATATGTGTGCGCTGCGCCAGCCCCCATCCCGGAGGATGCTCCACATGCACCCGCCTGCATCCTCAGCCCTATCGGGGATGCGGCCCCTGCCTGCCTGCAAGGAGAAGGGAGTTGGGGCTCCAAAAATCCCCAGCAAGAAGCGTTACGCAGCCCCTGGGCAAGGGCCGCAAGAGAGCGAGCGAAATCCCTGCAAAAGAACACCACCAGCCCCGCTGCGCTAAAGCAAAGTTACAGGCGAGACTTGAGACATTGAACTCAGACATAATTTAACTGTAAGTGATATAGCAAAGTGAGAAGATTCTGTTTATGTCAAAACTATAGATTTTAAATACCAGTAGAAACCCACTGCCTAGTGCTATAGCCATTTCCTTCCTTCTGGCAGCTCAGAAATACACTGCAGATTTCAGACATTTCTAAAATGTTTGATGAAAAAAAAAATTAGTCAAATTGCTTACTTTAAAGAGAAAAAAAAAAAAAAAAAAAGAAAAAACAAACCCAGAAAAATCCCGCAGGGCGGCCGTAGGCGCAAACACCCCCCCACAAGCGCAGCCGCGCGCACCGACGTTCGGCGCAATTCTGCCGCGGATCCCCTGCAGCAGGGGGACCGACTATCCATAAAATAACCCTAAATAAATAAATAACCATAAAAGAACCCGACGAGCAAACGACAGAAAGTTGTGCGTGTGCCTGCGCGCCGGGAGGGGCGGAGGGCTGCGCACCAGTTGATTTTGCATCTTGCCTTGTGCCTTCGCCTGCTTTTTATTTTTTTATTTATTTTTTTTTTACTTTAATTTATTTTCTGCAACAGGGAATAAACAGGTAATGCAGGAGCCCGGCGAAGCGGAGGGGACGGGCGGTCTGGAGGGGACGCGGCGCGTTTGTGCTTTCCCTTCTTTCCCCATCTCCCTCCCTGGAAGTTTCTTCGCGAGGCGAAACAAGGGGAGAAACCGAAATAAAAGGTTGCGGAGAGCGGCGGGGAGGGGGAGATCGGAGGCAGAGCTCCCGCTTTGCTGGCGGTGGAAAGACGCTTGACGGTATTTTATCGCATTTAACGCGCCGACGGCGAGACCGCGTTATGGCTGCG
>NW_008825160.1:161384-162967 GCF_000699105.1 Pygoscelis adeliae
GGGGGGGAGGAGGGAGAAAAGAAAAGAAAAGAAGAGAAAGCAATCAGCTGTGCCAAAATGTGCAGCCCTGATCTATACATATTTTCCCGTAGCGCTCCCGAACTGCGGTGAATGAATATTTATAAAGCTTGTCAGTTCAACATGGCGGGTTAAGGTGTCTTTAAAAACTGAAAATAAACATTTTGGGAGGAGAAAAAGAGGAAAGCCGACTTGCCACACGTTTGGTTCAACTCTTTTGTTGCTCGGAGAGGTGCGCTGGTGAATTAAATGCGAAGGGAAAGGGATGGGATCCGTCCCCGGGGGTTCCCCCCCCCCCCCCCCCCCGCGCCCCCGGGGGGGGGGAAAAGTATAGGGCGTCTGTGTGTGCTGGGGAGAAAGCATGAGAAGGGGCATGCGGACTTCGGAGCCCGGCCGATTTGCCTTTGAATGCCAAAATTACAGACGTGCCACGAGAGGGGGAAAAAAAAAAAATGCCGAGAGACACAGCGATGATTTATTTTGCATTAACAGTAGACATGTCGTGGGATGAGATGTCCTGTTGGAGCTGTCAAGCCTTCCCTGCTCGCCTCGGCGCAGTCAACTGGGGATGTGGGTTGGGTTGTTTTTTTTTTTTTCCCCTGTTGTTTAGCAAAAATGCTCTGAAATTGCTACACATGGAAATTCGGGCTGCCAGACGAGTGACTTTACCAGTGCGTGCCGCAATGAGCGTCTCTTTTGCAGAGAGACCCTAAAAAGCCCACAACGACGGAGGCGAATCGCAGCTTTTGCAAATCAAGCAAATGAGAGTTTGCTAGGAGTTTTCAGGGAGTTGCTCGTGCCCTTCCCAGCTGCCTTTTGCAAATATATTTTCCAAGGGAGCGGAGGAGCGAGGCTGCCTCAGAGGCAGGAGAAACTTCCTTGTTCCCGTGCAGGGAGCGCTTCACTGCTGCTGTTCTGGGATCGTTTCACCGCGGTTGCAAGATGGTAACTTTGGAGCATCTGTGTTTTGGAGCCGTGGGAGGCGATGGGAAGCTCCAGCATCGCAGGCTGTCAGTGCCCGGGTGGGGATGGAGGAGCCAGGGAGGATCCTGGCGAAGGGGGGGGAGGGGGGCGGTTAGGGAGCCGATCTGCCTGCCCATTTCCCTGCGCCTCTTGGAGATGCTCTCCAGAAACCCACCGTGTTTTTTATTTGGCAGGAGTGGTTGGAGGTGCTGTCTGCACACCTCGTCATGCAGGTCGAGGTTTCCCCTTCCAAAAGGGCTCTGTTCCATCTTCCCACCCCATTCCACCCCCAACCCCTCCGCCTTTCTCCAGCCCCTGCCAGGACCAAGCTTTGCTGCTCAGGGAGCCAGCAAACTCACATCGCAGGATGTGGTGGTGGGGAGGGGGGCAGAGGAGAAGACCGGGGCGGGGGAGGATTGTGATCCCTTATGAAAATAGCAGAAAACAGCGTTAATTATAAGCAGAGCAGCTTGGAAGGCGGCTGTGAAACAATGGTGGGACTTGGGTGGCAAAATCCAAGAGCTGCAGTGCAGAGGTGTCAGCCTGTGGGGTTTGGGGTGGGAAGAGGTAGCTTCCCATTTTGCAATAGCTCCATCTCCCCC
>NW_008825160.1:162977-168434 GCF_000699105.1 Pygoscelis adeliae
TCTCTCCATCCCAAGTTTGCTGCCCCTTGGACAGGACACCTTTTAAAATCAGTTTGTGCCCCCGGTGCTCTGGGGAAGAAAATGTTGTAGCAGAGTGACCTGGTGTCTGAGCAGAGAAGCTACTTCACCTGGTTGCGTGCTGTGGACGTGGGGATGGAGGGGGGTTGCAGATCCCTCTGCGCCTGGGCTCTCGCCTCTCTTCCCTCACTTCACTTTTTTTTTTTCCTTTACCTTGGAGGGATCTGCTTAAAAATGGGAAAAGCAGCCTAAAATGGGGCTTTCCTTGCAAACTGCGCTTTCTGATGGGAACACCTTGCTTTGTGTCAGCATCGCCTGTTTCAACCGACACCCCATCCAAGATGGGGTGACCCTCCCCACCCCCCGCCCTCGGCTCTTTGCCAGCCAGGGGACACCCACATCAGCCAAAGGGGCTGTATTTATGGGACTGCTTTGCTCCCCCCACCTTTGCTCCTATTTCCCTCAAAGAGAGGGGATCCTGTTGCTGCTCAAAGCCCATGCAGCCACCTCGGGCACCCCTCCTGCAGCGCCAGCGAGGTTGCATTAGGGTTAGCTCTGGTTGCACCAGGCAAACCTCCTCCGAGGATTTTTTTCCTGCAGTGGCAGGGGGGTGCTGGCCAGGATTTAGTGCAATTTGCTTTTCCTCCAAAGAAGCCTTTAGGTACAAATAAATTTGATTTCCTTCGCTGGGGGCAAAGGGGGAGCAGGTGAGGCAGGTTTTCTCTCTGGGGTTGGGACTGTTGCCTGGGTGAGCAGGGATGCGAGTGGCTTTTTTTTCCTCCTTTTTTTTCCCCTCCAACAGATTATTTATGGACGGGAAGAAAATATTCTCACAAGTCTAATAACTTTAGTGCTTATAAAGGATTAGGTCCTAATAACTCCTGCGATAAGATGGAGGCTCGGTGTAATCTGTTGCTAAGTGAAAATCTAAAAGCCATTTGAATAGATACGGCAAAGAGCTATCAAGAGACGAGTACATTGTAAACAACAAGGAAGTACCTTTTTAATGATTTAAGGGGGCACACAGGGTAGTGGGACAGTAGATGCATTATAAGCAAGACAGTATCACTTCATTTATGTATTGAGAAAACATTTACAAATAGTCAACAGATGTTAGAAGGACGTTGCAGAGGTGGAGAGTGTGTTTCCAACAGATGTAAGAACATCTGTAGAAGACAGTGTATAGTTATATAGCTGTGATTATGAGTGATAATTGACTGGCTGGACAGACAGTTGATGTTTTAATGAAGCGTTTATTAAAACTTTATGGTAGTGTTACTAGAAATAGAATAAACACTACAACTGTCAACTCTTTAGACTGGGGATGCTTTTCCCCCGTGCTTGGCTTGTGCTGTGCTGAGCGTGCTGCTGGCTCATGAAATACACATATGTATTTTGAGTCACCGTTTCTGGCCTTTCACAGCCATGGGGATGCTGGTCTGATACGAGAGCATCAGCGAGGGGATGTGACGTTACCTTGCTGAAGGACAGGACACGGTAGGGAAGGTGCCGTCTTGTTTCTTGAAGGACTTTTTGCTGGCTAAACTCATGGTGGTGTGGGGTAAGGGGAGAGGTGTGGAGAGCGGCCAAGGGGGTTTTCAAGGGTGGTGGTGGTTGAAGGAGGTGGCTGGTCCCTGACTGTGTCCAAGTGACAAAGTAAAGGAGTTGTGGAAAGCTCCAAAACCTGGGACAAGTAGCCAAAACTTGAAGCAGAGGAGCCAGAGGCATGTTTCAGAAGGTGCACAGAGAAAACTAACGTGGTGACCGTGGGGCTCACGTTTTAGATGACCTGAAGGCGATGGAGGTGTCAGAGGTATTTTATTGCTTTGAATATTGACACATACAGAATATATCAGCTGGTGCAACAGGATCCTCAGTGCTGAAATGAAATGCTGTCGCTGTTGTTAATAGCGATGCTATTTGCAAATACTGAGTTTGTCCTATCATTGTAATGTGCTGGTCCTGGGGGCAGGTTTTTTTTAGGATTAGAGTAGCCGATGGTACCTTGTCAATATTTAAATCTCATAATTTGAAACTGTTGATCTTTGCCCGACCGTCATCTCTGATGAAACCAGTCAAATCCATCCTGTGGGTTTTCTGCCAGAAGGTTGCTCTTTATTTTCTGTGTCTCAGGTATGACTCCTACAGTGATTAAAAATGTTTGGGTCACAAAACAGGGGAACACAGAAATATGAGCAAAGACTCTGTCACCGACATTTAAAAAACTCTTGAAAAAGTTTATTTTAAGATTGGCCTTTTGCAAGACCTAAACAAAGCATTCTTGAGAAGGCTGGTTTGGAAAATATGTTCACAGTTACTCCATTTTTATGAATCAGAAGCATTTGCTCTAAAATTAAATAGTAATAAAAAGAAAGAAAAAAAACCCCAAGCAGTTCTTGACAGCTGACTTGAGAGATCACGTCTGAGTAGGTGTGAGGCTTAAAAAAAGGTATGTGCAGAATCCTTGCTAATTTTACTCTCACTCATGATTCTTGCTTTCATGATTAATACTCTTAACTTCACTGGGTGACTTGTGCAAGGGAGTCCTGTTTTTTTGAGTAAAGTCCTGAGACCCAGTTTGAATATAAGTTATTGGAAAGTTTTGTGTTAATTTGCTTGGCAGGGAAGATGAATTCCCTCCACTGGAATCCAGGAGATGACATTATCCTTGCCCCTGCAGTGTAGGAGATCAGTCAAGATGACCGTGGGCTGAGGATCCTTAAAGTCTAAGGAGCCGTAAGTCCCTTGCCAGGACTTCAGGGTGGAAAGCAATAGCTTTGCTGGATGCATTAAAAATATCCCTTTAAAGAAAGGACAAGAAAAACTAGCATTTAATTGTTTCTTGGAAGGTGTTTTGAGCAAGGTGCAGGTGTAAGACCAGACTCCACGACGCACCGTTGTATGGGTGATGGTGGGGCATTAAACCTGGATGTCCTGGAGCAGCTCACATGTTCACCATTGCATCTCTTAAAGGCCACTTGTGGAATGAAAGGGAATCCAGTTTGTTTTTTCTTAGAGGAATGGGGTGGAGTTAGCCCCGTAAATGTGGCTTGCAGGACTCCAAGTTAAAATGTCTTGTGGAATTTAGTTCTGGATAGACCTTGGCAGGGGTCTGCTGGCTGCCCTCGCGTGCCCTTGGCGAAGGGAAGGGTCCTCCTCTTCCTGCTGTTGTACGGAGAAATGGCAGGAGGCGGCTGCAAGGGCTGGATTTTCTTTTTTTTATTTTGGCAAATCCTGCCAGTCAGTGAAGCTGCTTCTGGATCTAAAGCGCCGAGAGGAATGTAAGTGTGTGTAGGACTAAGCCCAAATGCTGATCAGCTGTGCTGTGTAAATGAACCAAACAATGCCAAGACCTAAAATGTCATTTTTCCTAAAAAGTGTTGGAATCGGATGGCAGATGTTTCCTGGATTCTTGTCGGCATCTCGTATTTTTTTTGGAAAACGGCTCTGACTGCTGCAAAGCACCGCAGCGTTGAAGGCAGAACTGATTGCCCCGGGCGATGGGAGTTTTGGCTGATGAGGGACTTTTGAATTGGGCCCTAAATTAAGTCCATGAAAACAGTGTTTTGTGCTTCCCGCTGGGTGACTCCTGTCACTTGGCTGATCGGTCCTGTTCAGGGGGTCTGACTGATTTTATTTATTTATTTATTTTAATCCACGTGGCTGGTGTTTTGAGATGATAAGCATCAGATGAGATGTTTCGGGATGATAAGCAGCTGTGCATGTTCAAGTTACCTATCTAAAAGGCTTCCTCGTTTCAACTCTGTTTCAAACACGGAGGTGGGAGAAGACAGGGCGTTGCAGATGGTTGATGTTGCTGCTGTGCTTCTTCCCTGCAGTTCCTTTGCCTGTTGTAAAGGGCATTGGGAATATTGATTCTGTCTTCTTCATGGCCCTGATTCAGCTGAGAGCGTTAGAAGGTGCCTAATCTTAAATATGCCGTAGTCCCAAAGTAGTTGGTGTATGTTGGGTCCTTAGCATGGGCAGAAGTGCTTTACCAAAGCGGGGCTACATCATGGAAATTGCCTGTTGAATCATGAAGAAGGTGACAGCCACCTAGTAGGTGACAGAACAGCTGGAAACAGAACGATTGGTACATGGTGACCTCCCACTCCCTGGCCTGGCACGATATGCTGACATTTATATCTATGGAAAGAGGATGTAAAACATCGGTGCTGTGACAGGAGGGGATTTTACAGCTGCTTAGAATGAGCATCTAATGCAAACGCAGGGCAGGGGAGAGGCACCCGCTCGCCTTGCCTGGCTGTTTGTGGCAGTGCTGCGGGGGGGTTGGGGACGGATCCTGCTGTTGGTATCCGAATCTGGGAGGCTCCCCCAGCCGGCTGACATGGGCGCTGAGGACAGTATCGTGCCATGCACATGTGCTGCGTGGGATGCTGAAGGCGGGGATGTCCAGGGTTAGCAGGAGCGATGGCAGGGGTACAGGCGTTGCAGCAATGCCTTACAGCCCTTGGTTATAAAACATCCAGGTCACTCGGGAGAAGGGAAATTTAATGAAAAAGTGCTTTTAATTTTAGATGTTTGAGCTAGCCCTCAGTGAAGTTTGTGGCAGGTTTTAGCGTTAAGTCCGGCTCTAGGTCCTTAGGTTATATTTACACATAGGGCAGCTAAGAGTGGGATGCATACCTAAGTCTGTATGCCTGCCTGTCATCTGTCTCTTTTTTTTTTTTTTTTTCCCCTAATTCTGCAGGGCTTTTTGATGTAAACCAGTTAGTTTCTCTAATTAGGTTTATTTTACTTTCTGTTATCTTATCTTACTGCTATTTATCTCTGTGT
Source organism: Pygoscelis adeliae (assembly GCF_000699105.1). Lineage (NCBI taxonomy): Eukaryota > Metazoa > Chordata > Aves > Sphenisciformes > Spheniscidae > Pygoscelis > Pygoscelis adeliae. The sequence continues at coordinate 167,793 of NW_008825160.1, forward strand.
GTATCCTGGATTCCGGGGTGTGCCAGGTAGGGAGGATGAGAAAATTGCTTTGTGAAACAGGTTTGTCTCTGTTGGCATAAAAAGTATGAGGCACTTGGCACCAGTGCAAGAAGAGAGGAGAGCAAGAACCTGCTGAGTTACGGAGGGCTGTCACCGCCTCGCATGATCCCTTCTCCACCATGTGTCTTCAGAGAAATTTGGTTCCTGTCCTCCTTCCCCTTCAGGATGGACAATCCAGACCGTCCCTGCTCTGACGGTTCCTCTAGTTTCCCATTTTTGCACGTTTTTGCTCCAGGCTTAGTAATTTATTTTCTGTGCTGCTGCACAAATGATACTGATGCTTGACTTCAAGAGCAGAAAGATCAGCCTTATTGAGTGGCTGGAGCAGGAGGGCTGGAAGGGATCTCCATGGCTTGTACAGACTGTCTCTTACCCCAGGGCAGGATTAGCTGTACCAAGATCTGTTTCTGGACAGATCAGCGTCCTAACCCCTCCAAAAAGCAAGGCTCTGTGCCCTTCCCACAGTCTACCCCACTTCTTCACCAGATTGATTATTAGCGATTTCTTCTCATGCCCAATCAAACGTCCCCTCCTGCAGTTTAAACCCAAGCCTTCCTCTTCCCTCCACCAAGAACACGGAAA
>NW_008825160.1:168473-170766 GCF_000699105.1 Pygoscelis adeliae
CATTTGAATATTATGAACATTTCCAGTTCTCCAGATTAGATGGGATTTGTTTCTTCCACCCCAGAGTACATCTGAACCAACACAGTGCTGTTCAAAGCAGTAATTTGTCCTTAATAAAATCCTGTGGGGTGTTCAGTATGAAAGAGAAATTGTCACTTGGTATAAGTGAAAACATTTGGTGAGGGAAGCTCTCAAATAAATAATTAAAAAAAAAAAAAAAAAAGGGCAGGAATTTGGAAGAAGTGATCCTTAAAAGGTTTCCAACTGGTACTTTGTCTGAGAAGAGAGACAGGCTCTTTCTCTAGGAGGTGAAAGCTGTTCCTTGATGTGTTCAATAGCCCTTCCAAATGAGCCTCCATTTGCATTGTGCAGATGCTCAGGGGGTGTAAATATTGTGGCAGGCTGCCACTAGCAATCCTGCCTGAAGTATGGTTTTATTTAGGGACCTCTGCCTAGAGGAGCAGACTTCCTTCTCAGCCGCAGTGTTAGGCCTGTGCATCCTCATGTTAAATGCAATGGGATGATACGCGGCATTGCCCGTGAACTAGCTTTTGGGGGAGTTGGAGACTGCATTTATTGCCTTACATTGCCTGCCTGCTCTTGGAGGTGGTCTCTGAGCATTGGAAAAGGTCACCTGCATTGCTTAAAGCAAGGAATGGAGAGCCAGACTTTTAGACCCGGAAGAGAACATTGTTGACTTGACTTTAGCTGTAAAAATCAGAGGTTGTGTGTGTTGTGATTTGCAGTGTTGCTACTGGGAGGACTGATCTCAATGTTTACTGGGGCTGGGATCCACTGGGACACGGGTATCTCCAGGCTAGCAGTCAATGGAGGCAACCAGAAGGGCTGCAGGAGCACAGTGTTGGGTCAGAGTCCCAAAGGGGAAAGGAGATGCCGTGGAGAGGAGTACTTGAGGGTGGGCAGGATATCAACTTTTTGCTCAACAATTTGATCAACATCAGTTTTTTGCCCTGACTCTTGGGTGATGCCTGGTCTCATATTGTGTCCTGTGGGTGTGAAGGTGCCTTGATGGGTCACCTGAGGAGGGAGAGCCTGATTCAGGATCGGTCTGGTGGCAGCCAACTCGCATGCGTCCTAGATGTAGTCCCACAGGGCTGAGTCCCACTTCACCCTGCTCCACATACAGGGCCAGTACCGTATGGCATCTGAGCATCTCACTTCTTCAGTTTGTTTGCTGGCAAATTCGGATGTCTAAAATCTTAGCAGGTGCTGTGCAAGCACAGGCACCCCCTGAGGGTTGTTCATCTCATCTGAATTTTGGGTGTCCGACTTGGACCACAGAAATCGTCCTTTGGAGACGCTTTCTCTCGGTTAGCTGCAAATGATTGACTAAGTGAGGTGAATCTCACCTGAGGTGGGTACGATTGGTGGGCATCATTTCTTGTAGTGCTGTTTCATGGGGATTTGCTGTGCTGGAAAACCCCAAGGTGAAGTCAATAGTGGAGTCAAGACCTAGTCCAGTACCACCTGTGTCCTACCTAGGCTTTTGCTCCATCTGCTCAGGCGTAGGTGCCCCCATTTTACCTGATGTAAAGCCATTTGGCCGGGTGGGGGACATTAGCAGGGACATAAAAAAATGATGTGTTCTGGAACTAGGATGGAAGAGGAAACAACTGGAGTGACTCTTTCAGCTCTGGGATTGGGTTGAGGTAAGGCAGGTCTCAGCACGGTCCTGTCCTCCTTCCTGAGAGCCTCAAGCACCAATTGCTGCAGTTTCCTAATTGTTCAGGCAGGTGGATCTGATCTCCTTTTTTCAAAATGGTTTCCTTGATCGCTTTGCAGTGGCTTTTTCACTCATGGTCCTGCAAAAGGGTTGAAGATGGTAAAGGCTACATGAAATTGCACATGGTAGTGCCTGGCTTTGAAGGGACTGGGTGAAATCAGCAGATGCATTCACCAGGAAAGTCTGCTGGGGCCACCACCCCATGGTCAACTTCCCTCCAACTTGGCTGAAAAAAGAAATGCAGATTCCTTATATCCCAACATACCTACGGTCGAGCTTGGGAAATGCAGTGAGCCCTGGAGCTGCCCGTGGAAACACCCTCCCACCAGCTATATCCCTGGTAGGGACTGGGTGAAATCAGCAGATGCATTCACCAGGAAAGTCTGCTGGGGCCACCACCCCATGGTCAACTTCCCTCCAACTTGGCTGAAAAAAGAAATGCAGATTCCTTATATCCCAACATACCTACGGTCGAGCTTGGGAAATGCAGTGAGCCCTGGAGCTGCCCGTGGAAACACCCTCCCACCAGCTATATCCCTGGTAGGGGCC
>NW_008825160.1:170848-173796 GCF_000699105.1 Pygoscelis adeliae
ACTGCAGCCTCGCTGTACTCAAGTGGCTCCTCACTGAGAGGTGGGACCATCTCAAGTCAATGAATGTTACTGAATATTGAAGGCAGGGGCCAGATCTTTGGGAAAGCAGTGGGATTTGCACTTCTCCATCATTCAGGACTCAGCGATACATTGGCACAGCTGATGCACTGTCCAGGCAGGAGGTTTCAAGGAGGTAAGATCTTTTTTGCATCCTCTGTTCCAGTAGCCTGCCTTTTTTATGTCAATCCCAATCAACCAAGCATGTATTGAAGGGAGAACATAAGTTTTTCAGGACTAACTCTAAGGGAGAGCCATAGGGTGCTGGATTTGTGTGTGTGGGGGTAGGGGACCTCTCCCTACAGGGACTTACTCCAAAGGGAGGAAAAACCGGGTGGAGTCGACAGGAGATGAGAAATGTAAAATGGTGTGAGGAAGCCAACGTCGGCACTTACACAAAGAGCCAATATTGATAGAGATGGCAAGGCAGCGTGTTTGAGATAACGGTGCGGCTGAGACTGACAGCCGTGGGAAGAAGGAAATAAAAGAGTTTGGTTTTTTTATTTTTATATTGGCTGGCTTTTTCTGCCTGTGAATTAAGAGTCTGGATCTGAATTAAATACCAGGGGAATGGGAGCTGCGTGGGGGAAGAGTCGGATCAGTTTGAAGCACCACTCACTGTGCAGAAACAATGAACAAGGGATCTGAAACCAGGGAATTTCCCCCCTCCCTGCTCTTTCAAATGCATTTCATAATATTTTTCTTTGTGTTCCTGCCTAGTGTCGTGCCACCTTGAGCCTCTTTTGCTGTTGTTTCCCATCCCCTGGTTTACAGGCTGGCGATGTGGCTTGCAGTCCTTAATTTGGTTTCCAGTGGACACACATTTCTTCAGACTGACAGAGAAATTGGAGTACAGCGGTGTGTGCTGCTTGTTTAATGTTGGTGATTGCAGGCCAGTCAGCATGCTGCTGTTAACAGTATGGCTGGGGACTCTGTTTGAAGTGTTAATTAGCAGCAATTAATAAGAAGTGAAAAATTAATACCCTGTGTCAGCTTTCTTTGCTAGTTAGTTATATCAACACCAAGGCTCAGAGCTATCTTGAAGCTTATGTTTGCATAAGAGTTTGGTCTTGGTGTCACATATTGGGAAAATACTTAAATACTCTCCTACCATAAATGGTGAAGTAGTTATTCCCAAAATAAGAAGATAAGCTATAGCCTCTGTGAGATCCAGTTTTCTGGGCATGTGGATGCTCTCAACGTGACATTTCAAAAATAATAAGTTGTCCATGGCTTTAAGCAAAAACTGCGCTAAAATAGAGTTAAACAAACAAAAATGTTGATGACACTGCTGAATCTAGCTAAGAGATTCTGCATTGCCCTCTTTTAATCGAAGTGGGCTCAAGCCCAGCCCCAGATGTGGCCACTGAGGATGGATCCCAGCCGTGTGGCAAACACCTCAGACAGGTTTCTGCTGGTTTTCCCATCCATTTTCCGTTTCTGGTGGGAAATTCCCTGACCCAGGGGAAGGGGCCTTTCTCATGGGTCTGGTGGCAGATTTGGGGCTTGACTGCATCAGAAACAGTGAGTACTGTCGTCGTCTGATTGGACACCTTCAGCTTTTTATCAGCTCATACTTTGTCTTATCAGACATAGGAGCATCACAAGATTTAACTACACTACCAAGTAGCTTATCTTACTTCTTGGTATTTGTATTGTTACCCCTGAGTTCTGTTTAAGATGATTGATTTGTTGTGTTTAAATTGATCTCTCTGTTTCGCTCTGTTCTTTGAAATTTTTTTTAATAGACCAAGATTACCTTCCATCATTGTCTGGTCTAGGCAAAAATGAAAACAGCTGTATCCACCCAAGGTTTAGCTTCTGCTGACACCTCCCCTCCTCTCACGTTTAACAAGCTTGATGTAAAATCCTGATACTTAACCAATTTATTATTAATGATATTTATAGAAGTATCCTCTACCAAAGGAGGAGTGTTTTTTGACTTTCAGTAGACTGATTGCTTCTAGTTTCATAGTTAATTGAAATTTAATATACACTGGGGATGAGTGATAGATATGTTCTGAGGTTAGCTGCACTCAAAATACTCATAGTATAGAATACAATTAATTCATTAGCAAGTCTCATGTCAACAAAGAATAAAGATGAAGTGCTGTAGTGGCCATTGCAGTGGGGAAGTGATCATTATTATTTATGGAGTGCTCGAAGTATACTAAGCACTTTGCAAAGAGACCAACAAGCATATTGCTCTGAATTGGTTTACAGTCTGCTTTTCTAAAAATAATTTTTCCTTTCATTAGCACATTCCTTTGGGGTGGGGAGCACAAATTGCTGATGGGGGGGTCTAACTTTGCCCAAACAACCTTCAGTTGGTGGCCTTATCACCTGCCTTGGTAATTTGCTTTTACCGGTGATGCTTTGTGAAACAGCCATGGTTTTAGCATGGTTCAGTTGCAGTCACCGGGATGGTGTTCCGATTGCTCCAGCAGACAGTCCCACCATGGTTCAGTTAATGGATATCACTCTTACACTTGACGTGCTCCTCATCTTTTTCAGTTCCTCTTATAACTGCTCACACATGTCCATTTCTTCCTCGCAATTTTCATTGGAACAGCCTTAAAAACTGGGAATGAAAAATCTACAACAGAACACTGTCCTTCTTTCTATTTTATAACCACCATATCTGGTCTTCCTGAATATGCCTCCTGAGTAGTAAAAGTTGAAAAAAATCCCATAATATTTTACAATCTTATTACCTCCTGCTTTGCCTGGTCTCTGGCAGTAAACTTTTTTCCTACTTTTAGTCACAGTTCTTGCAGAGCATTTGGCGTCGGTGCTGCCAGCACAGTCCTCTCTGTCATGCAGGTCTTGGAGGCATCCACTAATAAGCAGGACCAGTCCTCCACATCATGTATTCCGGACACACGCTTTCC
>NW_008825160.1:173822-201470 GCF_000699105.1 Pygoscelis adeliae
TAGCTGGTTCCCTCTGTGCCCATAATCCGGGCTCTTGGTTTCTCTTTTTCAGTCCTCCTTTGACACCTCATAATTCATCACCATCTCAGAGAGTTTTACTGAAAAGCTCACTTCGGAGTTCTTTTTAATCTAGTCCTAAAGGTGTATCTCTGGGTATTGCTTGTCTGGTGGCTTACTGTAGCTAGAAATATAGTTCTCATTTAGTCTGGTGTCTGATTCAAGATCTAGTCAGTCTGTATTACCTTTGTCATATAATTTTTCATCTCTGCGTGTTTTTATTCCACTTTGTATTTACTATGGTCATTCCTTCTAGAAGAATCTCCTCTGCCAACATAACCCAGTCTACACCTGAGTTAATATTTGCTACCATGCATGGTACTAACTGGTGCAGTTACCTTAGGTCAGCCTTCATTCAACAAACAGTTGCAGCCAGCACTGTTTCATTAGGGTATCTGCATTTTGCATGCTGAACTTTATTTTGTAGAGTTATTCCAGTCTCTCCCAAGTATTTTCCCTTCAGTGTTTCCTCTGTTCCATTATCACAGATCTCCCCCTTTGGAAGTTTGAACGTTTATGGAGCGAGATATATCTCCCGCAGTGTTAGCTGTCAAAAAGTTGGAAGTCGAAGGCTGGACGTGCTGGAGGATGGTTGAGTTGGCCTTTCCTGCCTTTTTTTTTTTTTTTTTTTTTGGCATGGGTTGTGCCACCTTATGGGCTGGTCCTTCCCTCTCTGTTGATAGTACAGGGAGCTGGACTGAGCTTTGAGATGTGAATCCTGTGGATGTTGTTTTTTACTTCACTATCTTCTCTGCTGTTATTGCTGTTATGATATTATTGCCACTAAGGTCCTTTGTTGTGGTTCCTCATCCAACTCAAGCTTCACCTTGGAGGAGAGAGCAGGATTGAAAGGTTACAATCAACATGGAATAACTTGAAAACCATTAGGAAAGGCTGAGGGAATGGGTTGGTGTAGGTAGAACAAATCACCCATTGTTTTTTTGTTTTTCTTTTAGCTTGTCCTCTAGGCACTCCCTGCTGCAGGATGAATTAGGAAGGCAAGGCCTTTTCCTCTGAACCATGGAGACAAGGGCGTCTTTCATCGCCACCATGCAAGAGACCCAGCATCTCTCCCCAGAGAAGGGTCAGAGCCCGGCCAACGGCAACAGGGAGCAGTTTGATTCAGGTGAGCTCTCCTTCACCCCCATGGGTTGTCTTCACTGTTACAGCTCTCTAACTGATCACCGGTAGAGGTGGGGACAGCTGTGTTGACAGGGGAGCATTGGGAATGGTTGTACAGCTTGAAGGCCTTTTTTGAGTCTTATGGATTGGACTGCGTCCCATGGTTGATGAGTTGGGAAATTTGAGCTGTTCTTCTTCTGGATCTCTTTTACAGTACATAGCTATTCAAAATTTAAACAAAAAGCAATGGAAAACCTTTCCCAGGACATCATATTGTGTTCTTCCAGTTTCTCCACCCTTTTTTATTTTGTTGAAGTTTTGTGGTTAAAGAGAGGAAATGAATATTCAGAAATTACAGCATTTCTCCTTTGTTTTGACCTTCACCCTCACTTCCTTCACAATTTTTTTGAGTGCTTCAGGTGAGAGGGCTTCACAAACCAGCCAGCGGAGGGCTGGTCGCATGTTGTCCTTGTGCTCAATGGTATGACTGGATGCTCTGTAATGCTCTGGAATGGGCATCTAAAGGTGAGGATTCACTGCACTAAATTTGGGCATCGTCATGGTAGATACAGAAAAATAAGTGCTAGCTTCTGGTGATTTCTGCTGGAATTAGGTGCTTTAACTTCCCATATCTAGCCTTAACAGGAGGAGACTGTATCTTATGGTGAAGTTGCACATTATGGCTAGACCCAATCTGTATTTTTTCTGATGCCAAAACGGAAGACCTCTCTTTATACGATCTCTTCTCTTGCACCACCTCTGCTGCCCATCACACCCTGGGCTGAGTCAATCAACTTGCTAACTCAGCAGAAAGGTAATCCAGAAGAAAAAGAAAAGGTGAATCATTTTCTGCCAGCTATGTGGGTTGTACTGGCTGGAGGAAGAGGGAGGGCCAGAGCACATGCTGGTGGGAATGGGACCTCTCCCAGTGGCACTGAACTGTTAATTTGACTCAGCTATAACTTGTAACTTCATCCTTGCTTTGTATTTGCATGGGAGAGCTCAACTGATGAACTTGTGGAGAACACTGAGTCAGTTAATCTGTACAAAAGGGTTTGGTTTTGCATTGCGGTACTTGTGTTGATGCTCCTCATATGCTTGAATGCTTTTCCAGAACTCACTCACATTTCTGTAAGAGCTATTCTTGACAAAAGGATCCTGAGATGCAAATGGCAGATAAGTCTATGCTTGCAGGTGGGCTTCCTAAAGGGCTGCCTAAAGTCTGCTTCCATGGAAATAGGTGCCCTCACCAGTGGTGAATCGTTGATTCAGCACTACTCGAATGCAACAGTAGCAGTGTTGGGGTGACTGCTTAAAAACTCTCCATCCTTTGCCTTCAGTGTCTTTTGCATCTTTTCTCTCCAGTGGTGCTGTTTGTGCTTTGTTGGTCAGTGCTGTGCTGAAGTCCTTTGCAAAGCTGTGTCTTTGGTCCGCTTTTCACTGTTTCTCCCTCAGCACCTCAGAAATCTGGCCACCCAGCCTTTGGTTTCTTCACTTCTCATAGTGACTCGGTGATTTTCCTGTTTCCCTGGACACCACCCATTGGAAAGCTGTGACCGGCCTTTGAATCTTTGCCACGGTCACTAATGAGTTGGGGGGGGGGGAAAGGCTCACAGCAATGTAAGACCATGCCAGTTAAACTATGAGCTGTGGTCCTTGAGGTGACTTCATAAGCTTTTTAGGGTGAGGATGGGCTGGTTTGCACAGCCCCATGTGCAATGCAACCATCTTCTATGACTTTTGCCATGAAAATAATAAACAAGGGTGGCACATTTGGCCTGCAGGTGGAAGTGCCCGCCTGGGCAGCTCGTAGCAAGCAACTGCATTATGCTTGTGCCATTGAGATGGAAATGCAGGTGGGCTTTCAAGAGGTCAGCAGGGGTAGGGAAAAAGAGGGATGTCCTATAAAAAAATGCAAACTGGCTGTGTTGCACTGAAAATGTGTTTGAGATGTGGGGTAGTCCAGCTGGTCTTGCCATGATGCATACCGGTTCAACTGGGCTCTTAAGCTCTGCGTGTTAGGTGGGACACAGAGAGGTGGAAACTCTCCTGTGCTGTGGGGTTGTTAGTCCAGCCAAAGTTTTGGGTTTTTTTGCATGGTATATGCAGTGGTTCTGGTTGTTTAAGATGGCTTCAAAGGGAAGTTGGACATGCTTATGGAAGAAAGATGCAGCGTACTAACTGCTGCATAGTTACATAGAAACCGTCTTTGTCTCAAGGAAACGCCTGAACCAGAAGTAGTTGCATGATTGGAACTTACCTGGGGGGAAGTGTTACACATGGTTGCCCTCATCTAATGGATGTCTCTAGGCGTCCAGGAGGAGGCAAAGCATACAGGAAAGTGCACTGGCTCTGTGAAGGGAAGGATGTATAGGTATGGAGGGGTTGTGATGAGAAACCTGGATTCATCCCACCTAAAGGAAGCAGGACACTCTTATGTTACCTTACGTAAGCACATAAATATTGCCCTGGGTTCTCCCATAGATATGAAAGAGAAAGAGCCTCCCTTATATAGTGTGACTCAGAGATGACTACTGAGGGTCCTCTAGAGTTAAACATCTGAATCTGGAGCTGAGGTGTCTTAGAACACCTTACAAAACCTAGTCATCTGACGCTGCCTGTATCACCAGTGAAGAGAAAGAGAGCGCTCCGGAAAGCAAGTCCATTTTAACACAGATGCTGGCTTGCCTTTGGGTTGAGTTGCCATCTGGAGCTGCCTGTTTCTCCCCACTGAGGATGAAGAAAGCTAACCCTGGCTGGAGCAGAGGGGATCATCTCAGTCCTTGTTGCTCACGTGGTGCAGACCCCCGCTCGAGGTGGGATTCATGTCCTCTCAGTCAGACATTTCCAGAGTGGACACCTGCAGCCTGATCTAGTCACCACTGGATCCATTTATATCCATGGGAGAGAGGTAGGAGCCTCTAGGATGAGATTCAGCTGGCCAACCATAGACATTGGTTTTGGAATGAGAAGAACTGGCCTGTGGTGCCTGAATTTCTTTGGGGATATGGATCTCGGTGACTCTCCCAAGGCCATGCTGGAAGTTTGTGATTGATCAGGTTCCCCCCCCCCCCCCCCCGCCTCGCTTGGTGTGTTAACTGCTAAGGCATTTCAGTTCTATTCACTCAAAAAGTCATGAATGTATCTATGTGCTATAAATAAGATGGCTAAGCAATTTGCCACAAATACGTTCTCCTTCAGTGAAGCCTGGGAAAAATCTGTGTGTCTGGAGCCACAGGTTTTGGGTCTTTTATCTCCTTTATTTCCCATAGCCAAACATCCCGGGAGGCTGTTAACAACTGGAACAGTTGCATTTTTATAGTGTCAATGCATGAGCACTTTAAAGCCATTGAGAGGCTCACAGATAATGACTTGTTGATTTTATTTGCCATCCTGGGCTTGTTTACACATCACTGTATTGTAGGCTAGCCAGCCTTGACTCTTTCATTAAGAAAGAGCACTGGGCCTAAGTACCAATAATTGGAAAGGGAGCTGATATGTAAAATAGGCCTAATGCCAAATTTGTCATCTCACAGGGCGCTCTGTGAAATGCTGGCACCTGGGGTTTTGCAGCTCTCCAGCAGAGACAGGACTTTGTTCTTGGGAGTGCGTGACTTGAGGAGCGATGAACAGATCGGCTTTGTGATAACCGCTTCTCAAGTGGGCAGAATCTTCGTTGTCGTATATTAAGAGAGACTTTGCATTTCTTTATCTGCATTTTAATCGGGGGATCTCCAGGCAATTGAGAGAGATCGGCAAGAGGTGTCCTCTTCTCAGCAGTAGGGCTTTTCTGATGGATGAGGAGATTTGTGTACAGCCCCGTTATGTGTACGGATGGGGTTGGGTCCCTTGGGCTGGTCTCATCGCTGGGCCACGCTGTCTCTGCTCCGGGTGCCCCCCTGCCAGATTTCTAGAAGGGAACAAAGTCCATAAAAAACATTTTTGAAACTTACAGTCACTTCAAAATCCTTTGTGATAAAACAAAGCAAAATAAAACACTGATACCGTGATAAATGAGTACTCTGACATTATTTTTACAGACCTTGTAAAAGTAATTTCCTGATAAAGTCTGCAGATAAAACACGGTAGAGGAGTCAGACTTGTGATGTGTCATAGAGAAATGAATTGACAGGGAGGGAAGGCTGCAGCTCTCGTGCTGCTTCCCCCTGGGGTCTTAAAACCTCTCTATTTGGGTTTAGAAAGGAGTGATCTGGGTGATTTTTTTTTTTAAACAGGTGCTGTTGTGAGTTTTGCTGGCCTGCATGTGAATGAATCTGCCGGTGGGGCTGTGGGAATGTTGGGGCCAGTGAGTCTCTCCGTGTTGGCACGTGGCAGAGTAGGTCACGGGTAATAAGATCATGAAGTACAGGAGGACTTGTTGCATCCATCACTGGCATCTGTAATGCTGACATAATTAACGTGCTGTTGGCAAATTCTGGAGAAGATTTTGTCACCCTGGAGACATTGCTCCCTGCACAGGCTGGAGGTTATATACTGAAGTGCCTAAAAATCCCTGCTTCCGCTACTCTGTGGAATGACTCCTTCCCATAAAACTACCGAGGAAGGCTGGAGAAAAGGATACTTGTCTGGACTCACCCAGCAGGTTAGAGCAAAAAGCAGTAATAAAAGCTGAGAATATACAGAGAGCATTGTGGGCTGAGGGAAATGCCTCATGCTCTGAAGTAGCAGTATCTGAGCAGAAGAGAAGAGAGCCCAGGGCTGACCTGGAAATGTCCTGTCCGTGTCAGATGTCCTGAGGTGAAGATGTCCTTGGGGTTGTTGAGCAGCCCATCCCAACGCCACAAGCGCAGCTGGATGCAGAAGCAGGGGGCAACCAGGCAGAGGGGTTAAAGCTGCACTTTCAGCTTTTCACCTTTTGCTTTTCACGTCAGATGTTGCTGACTTTTAGTGGGATCGGGATTGGTTGTACTCAGGGTAGAAAGTTGCTTAAGCATCGGAGTAATTTTAAGCCTGGGATGGATAACCATATCTGCCCATCTACTCGTGGACTTACATCCTTTGAAATCTCTGGACCTGGCTCTTCTCTAAAACGTTAGCTCCACAGGGTTGCAGACATGAAGGCTGAAAAATTTCCCTGATCATCTAAGTTGCCTGCCTGCATGACATAGATGAAGGAAACTCTTAGCAATCTTTGCACCAAGCTGCTACCTTGTGGTTAAGCTGTGGCTTATCTTTCAGTCAAGAATGAACAAACCCCTCATTTTGGGTCAAATATCTCAAATAGATGCCTGGAGGTTTTTGCAATGATTGCAAGAAACAAAACAAGGCCCATCGCTTATTGTACATTGAATTTGTCTATTTTCAGGTTGTAATCTTGGAGTTGGGTTATTTCTTGTCTCGCTTAGCTGAAAAGTCACCTGGTAGCCACTTTATCATGGGAGTAAATGTTGATTTACATCTTCATATTTAAACAGGTTAATTGAGTTTAAGGCAAGGAGTCAGACCTTAGACTTGATGCAGCAGTGTGCAAAGTGTTTAACAGCGATGACAGCTCAGCGCTCCACTTCGAACTCCCAGGCAGATCTTTACCCTCCACCAGCTCTGTCTCAAAAACCCTCTTCTGATTCACGTTTTTCCCCTCGCCTATGTATGTCTGGCTCCATAGTCAGCAAATAAAACCTGTGTCTTCCCCTTTTAATAATGAGAGATTCCCATTGCACAACATAATTTTCTGGTCCTGAAAACTGGAGACCTGTAGCAATAATTGCAATAAATTAACTCTGCCATTTTCTTCATAAAACTGTCTGGGGAGGTTTCTTAATTCAGTTTGTCATGAGTCACTTTAATTACATCATGACCACACTGATGAATGTTTGGGCAGGTAAGGGTCTCGCAGAGTTTGCCTGATAAATGCTTATTGCAAAGAGCTCATTGCTAGACTGTAAATATTTTTGCTCTGGGGATGAAACTGGGTTTGCGAGATTGCTTGGGAACAGAATGAAAACAATCAGATTTGGCTGATTTTCTGTAAGTGAAAGAAGATTTATTTTTAATTATTGCTGTGTGTGTTTCAGCGATGGTTTGAGGCCTCAACTTTGCTCTACTCAGCGCAGTTATAAAAAAAAAAAAGAGTAGTAATGTCAAGTCCTTCACTGTGGGGAAGGATCATCTGGGGCAGTGGTGCAGACGGGGGAGGCATGGTGCAGAGCCCCACATCTGAAATGGGGCAAGGACAAGTGCAGGGAGCAAGAAGGCAATAGTGGCCTGGTGAGGGGTGCTGGGGGATTTGGGGGAAAGCAGCTGTAGTGTTGGGGGAAGAGGGAGGCATGGGGGCCTTGGCTGAGATTTCTGGGTGAGGAGGTGCTAAGAAAGGTGGCAGGACTGACCCTGGGGCTCACCAGCCCCAAGGGTTGGGGTATTTGCTCTATACACTGCTCAGCTAACAGAAGCAACTTCTAATATTATCACCAGGACACCGCTGTAACTAACAGTGCTGGGTGACCCAATTTTGGGGCACAAACAAGGCCATTGCACCCTTCTGATAGCGGACAGGCATCCACCTCCCTTGCAGCAAGAGAGTCATCAAATACAAAATAAAAGAGCACAAGTGCCTGTTGCGGTGTAACGGGTTTGTTCCCCCACTGCCGTGAAAGCAGTCATTTCTGGTTTCAAAGTGTTGGCTGCTAAAGTCCCAAAGTCTGCTGAAAGTGTAGTAAGAGTCGGTCAAACTAGATAAGCACAGATCTTTAAAGCAAGCTTTTTGTTTTCCCTTGTGTTGATGTTTATAGTGGTTGCTATTCTCGCCCTGAAGTCTTTGACACAACTTTTGCCTTCTTTGGCTGTGTTTTAAGCTGCTTTTCTTTCTGTGGTTTTTTGTTTTTGTTTTTTTTTTTTCTTTTGGACAGATGAGGGCTCCAGCATTGAGGATGCAGACTTCAACTGGGACGAGTTCCTGGAGGAAACAGGAGCCAGCGCTGCTCCCCACACCTCCTTCAAACACGTACGTGCTTCGTCTGAGCTTTGCTGGCATTGCATGCGTTCCCTCTTCTGGTTTTCAGGGGTCTCTGGAGAACTGAAGTGGGGTCTGATCATTCTGGGGAGAAATCGTCCCTCTGTGCATGCAGCAACGTGCATAGAAACGGCCCCCCAGCTGGCGTTAGGTGAACTTGGTGTGTTTGCATCATCTGCAATCATAGCTCAGAGCGCTGTGTCTATGCCACTGCCTTATCTTCTGCCTTGGGTTCAAATTTCCATTTTTGAGGACTTACAGTGCTCTATTTTTACTTACAATGCACTTATTTTGTTCTCTTAATCCATTTTTCCTTCTCCCTATTTATTCATTGCTGTCCATCCCAACCCGTAGAGATTCGTCTCACAAGAGTGCCTTATTTCTCCAAAACTGCCCTCTTAACACATGGTTTACTGACTAGCAAGGTCACTCAGTACTCGAGCCCAGCACGGCCCATAGGAAACCATCTCTCAGCCTCCTGCCTCGAGATGCTGTCTCAGCAGCATGAGAACCAAGTAGTTGGGTACATCATGCTTTTCCTGGGTGAACACGGCTCATATAGACAGCCATGGTAGTTACAGCATGGTCTGTGGCTCTGGTCTGTGTTAGCACAAATAGCATTTGAAGTCTCTGATACCTTGACTGATGAAGAAGACCAGAGCATGCTTTGAAAAAAGAACTCTGTCTCCAAGCAGAGCCCATCACAGTCAATGATATTCTTGTCTGGGACCAGCTTCTCCATCTACCACCAGTTGTTTAACCTCTTCTATCTATTTAGCTCCATGTGTGTGATGTCACATGAGGATATGGGACAGAAATTAAGCTGATGTATGAGTTCTTCGTCACAGTCAAGGGCGTGCACGTGTGGCCACATGGGTGGATTTTTCCGGGACACCTTTGTCATTCAACCACAAGACTGTGCTGTCAAAGATGTTGGGGCTTAGTGGGAAGGTGTTGTGATGCCTTCATCTGAGTCAAGCCATGACAAATCATGGTGGTTCTCTGTCCTCAGCTGCAAGTCCCCTGAGGATGTGCTGCTCATCCTCCCACCTGACCCATCAGAACCATAGCCCGTTCTGCTACAGTTGCTCATTGGTCGGCTTCTCTTCTCCCAGTTTCACTTGACTGGTCTGCGTGCTCTGGAGGATGTGGATATCTTCAGCATGGAGAGAGGGGTTTCAGCTGTGATGCTTTGGGCTGCTTTACACTGAGTCTGTTTGGTGGCAGAGATGTTCTTTGGGAACGGTGTAGTTGTACTGCAGTGCGAAAGCTTCCTGAAGAACCTGTTGCTACTTTAAGAGAAGTCTGTTTGGATGACTGCATTCACACCTTTAAACCACCTTTGTCTCCAGGTGGTTTCTTGGCTTGTTTTGAAGGGGTAAAGAGATGCAGTGATGAAAAGCCTGAAAAAAAAAAAATACAATCCTCCACCCCCTATTTTGCTTCCATTTTAACAACAGTAGAGTATTGCAGAATTATGGATGAAGGACCATAATTCTCTATACTGGAGAATTACAGGGCAATGCCAAAGTTTTATTGTAGGGTATATCCTCGGTCCAGCAGCAGTCTGGGGAGAGCATTTTGTTCCAGGGTTCTGCTCTGGGCCCTGACCCAAATACCAGATCCAGGTGAAAGTTTTGTGCTTTATGAAGCCCTTAAGGATGTCTTTAAGTGTGTGGAGATGCCCACCTCATCCTGCTGATTGCAGTGTCTCACAGCACCTCAATCCTGGGACTGTCGATGCGAGGCAAGTTAGTGCTGGGAAAAGTGCTTAGCGACTCTGCTTCACAATCTGGAACTTGATCCTCAAAAAAATTGGGTTGGCTAGGAATTTGAAAGCTGTCAGAGAAGATTACACTATCTGTCTGTTTGATTCCCCTCTTCTTGTGATTTCCAGTCCCAAGTCCCTTGCCTCCAGAATACCACTTTGGTCTTTACTTACGGTGAGCACAAGGAGAAAAAATACATATGAACTTGTATCCTGCATTATTAATGAGGACCCTTAGCATCAGAAGAGCTAAGATCCTGTCTTACGACTAAGTACAGTAGTAATGTCACAGACCTTCTTCGATCTTAGACGATCTCCAGAGGTTCCTTCCAACCTCAACTATTCTGTGACTGCAGGCGTTGATGATGATGGAAGTACCAGCACAAGTAAAGGCACGTGGAGTGTTGTAACCTGCAAATAATAAATGGCTTTGGCTGGGCAGCCCTCATGTCATAATGTGGAGTGGGATGAGTGAGGGAGTACTACTGACATCCCGGAGGAGCTCAGTGTTTTCTCTGCAATTTGGCACCCCAAGTCTGAGAAGTCCTCAGGTGGCCAAGCAGACCATACTATATATATCTTTGTGAGTAAAAGAGGCATTTTAATCTGTCATTTAAATGAGAAGTTCATCAGAGACAGGCTTAAACCAGACTTTATAATCTCTCTGGTTTCAGTAGGAGATAAGGTACTAAGAAACCTGTAAGAACCTGTCTTTAAGCATCTCATAGGGAGTAACAGGCTATGTTTTGGATGGTTTTCTGAAGAGAAAGCTGGCACCTGAACCAGTGAACCAGCATTCACCTGTTCTTTATCAACAGCAGCTAGAGACACCCCACTGTCCCTTGGAAGATACGTTACGATGTGCCCACAGAAGGCCCTAGTGTTTAACAGCAGTCCCTGCAGTGTCCTAGAAGAGATGCACTGGCATCTCCAATGTCCTAAGGCAAGTTACATGTGACCTGTCACTGGTGAGATAATCGGAAGTGACATCTCCGTCAGATGACAGGACAGTGACCCAAACCATTTGCTTCTTTCAGCAATGGGTCATACCTTATTCACTGGGGTGCTGGGAGAGCGAATCAGTTGGGGCTTGAGCTGCTGGGGATGGATTTAGTGGAAATGCTTTCCTTGGTCTGCCTGGTATAGCATTCAGCCCTTGGTGCTTGTGAAGCCTCAAGAGGTGCTTCAGTGTTGTTATATGACTAATTATTATAGTTGGGCTTAACTCCTAGAGGTGCTTAGTACCTGCCTTTCTACCTTGGCATGTGTCCTGTTCCTGTGCAGCGGGAAATGCAACCTCATTTGAATTACACTGCCTTTCTCCCAGGCATTAGTGAGATTTATGATGCGGGGATGGGTACCGGTCCTCTCCTACGTGTAGTGCACCTGAGGTTACCACTGCTGGAGGGCCTCTTTGGAGCATGTGGGACCTTGCATGATGGGGTATATGCCAGTGAAGTAGGAATGGTCCTGCCCAGACAGATTGTGAAGGAGGTGGCTGGATTAAGGAACGCAATCAACTCATGTCCTATCTCAGAGCTGCTCTTTAAGGGCAGCATTATCTTGCTTACCTGGGGAGGGGGTCTTCCTGCAAAGAAGAAAAGGTAACACCATGCCTTTCTCATTTTGTAAGGTTGAAATCAGCCTTCAAAGCAGTTTCCAACCAGGAATGAAATTAGAAGTGGCCAACAAGAGCAATCCGGACACGTATTGGGTGGCTACAATCATTACAACATGTGGACAGCTCTTACTGCTTCGTTACTGTGGCTATGGAGATGACCGCAGGGCGGATTTCTGGTGTGACGTGATGACAGCGGATCTTCACCCCGTTGGCTGGTGTACACAGAATAACAAGGTCCTGATGCCTCCAGATGGTGAGTTCTGTGTGTCTTGTTAGGGTCATGCTCTAGTATTGGGCTGGTGGTTAATCTCCAGACTTCCAGTCGATCTGGACTGGGTACTCCAGATCCTCAGCTGGTTTTGGGTGATGCAGTCAGGGTCAGGTCCGCACAGGTCAATGGGTAATTCAGTTTGCCAGTCAGCCTCTAGCAAAGGCGTTTTTGCCCTGGTTGGTAACAACAGAAGGCGCTTCTGTAGGAAACTGTCTTAAAAAGGAAACTTACTGCTGAATTGTAAAGCTGTGATTTTCAGTTAGGGGAGAAAATTGTCCTGTTTTTGTAGGAAGGAAGGGTGAAATTCAGAGTGAGAATAAACTAAAATAAGCAAGATCAGTTTGGGTGTAACCAAAACCAGAAGTTGGCTGTGCACTCTGGTTTTGCCCTGAAAGTTTAAAACCTTCCATTGCCAGATTCTTGCAGCTTTTAATACCCATGGTAGAGACACACGATTAAAGGTAGCAAAATTTGGTCATCGTAGGTTAGAACACGTCCTGATTATCAGCTCTTAGGTGCACAAAAGCTGAATGCAAGAGCTCTAGATTACTGAATGGCCCGTGTGGAACAGTTTGTTAATAATACAATTTGATACCCAGTGTGTAAGAAAAAATGGTGTGTTTTTGGCTGTGTACAGCAATGGAACAGCTGTGTATCCTTACTACTATGTAGCTCCAAGCAGAGGCATACTTGTCACTGTTACTCATGCGTATTCCCGCCATATATCCCATTTATTCTGGATCAAGGGAAGAAGAGATGAATATTTAGCCTCCACCTTGTGCATGCGTTTAAGAAAAGTCTCATTTAAAGATTCTGCTGCCGAAGTTATTCTTTTACTTTCTGTTGCATGTGACCATCGAAAAAAGTCTATGTGCCGTTTGTGTGCCACGTGTGATTTTCCTGGTGTAGGTGTTGCCTGACCTCCCACTGTGAGCTGTAGGCACAGTCTTTGAATCAGAGCTGACATTCTTGCCTTGTGTATGCCAAACTCTGAGCTAAACTTATATTTTTGTTCTGGTCTGTGTCTTTTGAATAAACAGAGGATTGATTGCCTAAAAAAAAAATAATAATTCTTGAATACAAATATGGTTGAGAAATCTGTTGGTTTAGCACTCGTAAATGAAGCTGATGTGAGAGGGGTTAGGTATTTTATTTTATTGGTCTCTTAAACTACTTTTTAGTACGTGGATTGTAATTAATGTTACCAGAAGGGTGTACAGTGCCGTAAACTAAATCTCAAAATGCGAGGGTCAAGGGGTAAGAGATCTTATCGACTGTCTTAATAGAAAATAACGATTGTTTTATAACCAGAGGCAACTGCTTTTCATGGAAATGTTGGAATCTGCTCGTTGGGTTGTGGTTACTTTGTGTGAATTGTCTTGCTTGAATGACTGCAAATGTGCAGTGCGTCATACCTCCTTTCTCCTCTGGCTGGGTGATGAACTGTATGCCAGGGTCTTAAATTTGGGCAACTGCCCTGTTTTGGTTTGGTTTTTTTCCCACTCCCATTCTCAGTGAATAAACTCTATCGAATAGGTCTTCGTATAGTTTTCAGAAAGAATAAATCAAATGCGTAGGTTGTAATTTCAGAAGAGATTTAAGCATATAAGAGCTTGAGTCGTATTTTGGAATGAGGCATCTAAAATGCCCAGGAGGATTTGAGCCTTCAGGACTCCTCTCACTTGGAAAAGAGAGAGGTCCTGAATGTGCTCATAAATCGCAGCGCTCCTCTGGGTGTTTGCCCGCAGGGTTCAGCCTGCAGTCAAAGGTGGCTTTCAAAGATCGTAGCTCCCGTTTGGGACACCACAGGGAAGAGGCTGGATTTTCAAGAGTGCCCCTCATCTGCTGTAGAAAACTGAGCTCTGACCAGCTTTTAAAGGTAGCTTGTGAGTACTAGACTTACTGTACGTGGATGTCTGGACTTTGTCCTGTGCTTAATTGCTTGGCTGATCAGTGAATGTATCTTAACGAGCCAAACTTCATTGGAGTGCTCCGAGTTTTATCTGGTGAAGTCTGCAGGATCAGACTTTGCGTTGGTTATAGAGAAAGTGATGTTCTCTGAACTCTGTGGAGGTTTTTTACCTTTGTAGCGTTGTGTGCTATTTTGTTGTCAAACCTTTGGAAGAAACGAAAGCCAGCTTCAAATTGCATGGCCCCATTTTCTAAGGGCCTGATTCTGCACATCTTGATTACAGCGAGGATATCTGTTGGCAAGACCACGCAAACAGCATGGCCAGGGCCAGTTATCTGTCATTAGGGTTTGATTTTAATCAGGAGCTGAAGGCTTTGGTTAAAAAGCAGATCTGCCAAGAAGGACTTGTTTAATGGGCAAAATACCAGCACTGGGACAGTGTTCTGTTTCTGCTTACGAATCAGATCAGACTGATCGGCACTCATCGTATAAATGTGATGCCAGACAATGGTACAGAGTGATAGGACGAAGGATTTCCTTAGATGGGAGAGAGATGCGAAAAAACGGGACGGTTCAGTTTAGCAAATCAATAGAGCTTGATTTAATGTTCAGCACACACAGAGCTTTTTAAGGGGCAGCTGCCAAATAATTATTGTTTATGATCCCAATAGAAGGAAGTCATTTAATTTACAGACTGTTACATGATTATTTATTGGGTGATGTTAGTATTGCATCATGGGGCCTGCGAGTATAATGTCAAGTCATGTTATGTCCTCCCGTGACATTATAGAATCACAATGCACTAGAATAGGACTGAGGGCCAAATAGTTGAGTTTGCAATAAAATGTATTGGCTTATGAAAGGACGGTGTGAGTGCGTGCGTGCCTGTGAGCTTCACCCTCCACCCCCTCCTTCCCTGCAGGAAATCAAAGGAGTAAAATTGTAGTTACTTCAAGCTTTGCCATTAATTATATTTTTCTCATTACAAATCGGTGTGTAATTTGAATTGCAAACTCAACTATCCTGGCAGAATAGATCTGTTTACCATTCAAAGCAAAATGAAAATTATTTAAATTAGTTAATATAGAACTCATTTGAATGAATTGGATGTTTATTCATGAACTAGCTGAGGCAAGTGTGAAGCTGTCCTTATGGTCTGTAGCTTTGGCACTGATCAGCTCTAAAGTCACGTCCTGGGACAGAGATTTCTTTTTTATTGCATATTAACTGTGGTGTAGAGCAGTGGGTAGCTACCGCCTGATGTAGCTGAGTGTGAAATTTTCATCCTTTCTGACAAGGCCCCTCAGCAATTGTAAGTCAGATGAGGAAGAACACCCTGCTTCAAAGTTCATTGACAGTGGCAGAGCTGTGGTGGTAGAGTAGGATTTGTTTTCTGCACTATAGGGGTGGGATGTGGCGCAGACTTTCCATCAGTTTGTTAAAATTTCCCCTTTATATTAGCCTGCATGGAAACAGGGACAGCCTTTATCCCCTCCAGTGTCTTACCCAAGCACTGTCCTCCTAATCAGCACAGAGCCGATGTGGTTGTTTTTCAACATCCTCCATCCCTTGGGATGTTTTACCCATTGAGCATTAAAAATTGAAGTCTAACTAAACTTTCCCTTACTAGCAATTTCTTTAGTTGTGAAAGGAGAAGAGGTCTCTTGCCTCCTTTAGCCTGTTATTTCCATGTGCTGTTTTCCTTTGTTGATGACAGTTGGGTTCATGAACACATTTACCATCGGGTAGAAGAGCAACGTGGAGAACCTGACAAGCGTAGTAGCTAAATTATGCATTGTGAACCACGCAGAGAGCAGGAACGTCTTTTGATTGACACTTGGGCGTTTTTGTACAGATTGCAGATTTACAGCTGAGCCAACAGAGCCGAATCTCTCCTGGCACTATCTTAATGCATTCTGGGATGTGCTAAAGACACTGGACGACAAGATTATTGTGTACACTTGTAATTGCCACGGTGGTTCTGCTTTAATGTTATTGACAGATGGAAATTCAAATAGGGCATTTCTGTGTGCAGATCTGCGCAGTGAGCTTGAGTCTGCTTGCCGTGTAAACCAGAAGACGGAGGAGACTGGAGACGTAAAGAAGTACAGCGGGGAGAGAACAAGGTCTATATTTTGATTTTACAATGAACTGGTACAGAAGGAAAACCTCTGAACACCATCTATACTTGCATTTGGTGATCAAGATGATCGGTCGTACTGCGATTATGCGTAGGAAAGCAGCCTTTACTTCTGTGTTACACCAATATATGGAGGATTAAAGCTGAAAAGTCTGATCCTGGGGTGAAGTGAGTCCGTCTTGAATGGTGCTGAGCTTCATCAGGTGAAATATACCATTAAGAGTGGTGGACATAAAGCATTTTGCCTGCCCAGACTTTCTGTGAAGGTGAACATCCTCATTTGGTCACTATTTCAAATAGGTTTTTGTGTTTCACTCAGGTCAGGTTAACTTTTATCCTAGATCCAGGCCAAAGGAGGGGAATTTCACTCAGACTCAAAGTGCTGGATCTGATTCTGGGCAGGGCAGGGATGAAAAAGGAGATAGAACTTGTGCCACAGCAAAACCAGGTTGCCTTCAAATGGCAACCTCCCCTCCCCTCCCCTCCCCTCCCCTCCCCTCATTCTGCCATTTGAGATCACTGGTGTAAGGGAGGGGAGAAGTGGATCTAGTTGGCCAGTTCAAAACTTACGGCATGAGGACTCACCGGATTCTGCATAATCAAAAGGTGGTCGGCTGTGTTGCACAGCTGATTTGTGTGCAAGATGTCAGACAGATAAATAGATATATGGAAGAAATGTGAACTTTGAGCCAATTTTTCCATTTTGTTAGTGCTCAGGTGAAACCATCGATGGATGTAGTGGTTAGAACAGACACTGGGACCAGACTACAGCAGAAAGTAGCGGGATTGAGAGAAGATGGGGCGCAGGGGATGGGAACAGGAGCAATAAGGGGAGATGGTGAGACTGGAGCAAAGAGAAGAGCAAGCCTTGAGCAGTCACTTTCTGCTCGGGGTGTGGATTTGGTGTCATTCAAGACTCCCAAGGTGCACAGGAGGCTTTTTTGAGGGGCACAGCCTGGGGGTGGTGGTGGAGATGTGGCCCATACACTTGCCTTTCAGCATCATTCTCGGAGGTCACTTGTGTCCACAAAGCTTGTCCACAGGTTCTTCAGAGAGTGTCACAGAGATAATGTTTCTGAAAATAGATGAAGGCCTCCAGAGCTTCTCTCAGAAAATGCGATCATGGATGTTTTTTTTTAACTGAAGTCAGCTTTCCCCTGGTAGTCTCATCCCAAAGGAAATAGAACTTGAACTATGCCTGCGGGTCTGTGATAATAGTGCAGGTGGAGGGATCAAATGGGCAGGGTGGACTTCTCCTTTTATCTTTGTGAAGAGCTGGCTCGCCTCCACTGACTTATCTGAGATGAGTTTGCTTTTCTACTGGTATAATTGAGAGCAGATCTGGCCCCGGTTTAGCTCTTTCACTGAAGGCTCACCTGAAATATTACTTCCTAAGAGCTTCAGGCTGGAGAAAATCAGTAGGCATTCACTGAGCTTATGCTGTTTTACATCAGCTAAGAACTGGGCCCTCGAGCCAAGTAAAATGAAACTTGGAAATCTTCTTTGGCAGGTTGTGCCGTCAAAGACTGTGGATATTTCTGAAGTAGTAAATAGATTTTTTTATTTTATGTCTTCTTTGCCCAATCCCTATCCTCTTATTCCATCAAAACCAAGTTTAGACTAACCTAATGTAAATAGATTGCAGGATTTCTTTATTTTAAATACTGCAAATGAGTCCTAGTACAGTATTTTATGTGTGCTTTTCAAGTCGACTTTAGCAGACTATTAATTATGCAGGGGGTGACGTTAGCATAAATAACTAGTCAGCAAATAAATGTCAATTAAATATTCTATTAGCATAGTAGGCAGCTTTATGCATTGGCATAGAACATTTAGCAGATTATACTTAACAAGCATATAAAAAATAGCATTTTTTTTGTTGCTCTCATAACGATGGCAGAGGGGAGGAGAGGAGGGGAGGTAAAAATAATGCCAGCTTTGGCGGAAGAGCCGGGGGTGTTTGGGCTGAAATTTGCCCTAGTAGGAGCCATGTCAGTTGACTCTGATGCCTCTTGGGAGCTTGCAGCAGCTGGAAATCACTGGAGCATATCATGGCTTGGCATCTCCCTGCCAGCCCCAGGTAGCCCCTTGCAGACTCGCTCCCAAGAAGAACATATTTTCATTACAGCACCCACAATAGCTTTTCCTTCCCTTCCTTGACATGACTTGGATCGCTCAGTCTGGGATGTGAAAATTCAAGAGTTGGCCCATTGCTTGTGTGGCATCAGGATAATGTTGTCTTGATAGGGAAAATGGTCTTTTCACTATTGTGTGAAACTGCAAATCTTTTGCATGTGCTGCTGGCTTTAGTTACTTTCAAAAGACTTAATATTGCCAAGTGAGGCCCTTTTGGGGTAAACAGAGTGCAACAGGCCCCCACGTGTCTTTTGGGAATGTAAGTAATTGTTGAGCTACTGTGCAAATGTGGCACAGCCTGGCCAGTGGGACAGGCTTTGCAAAATGTTTGAGTTGTAGACTTTATCAAATGCAGAGTTTTTGAGCATCTCCAGGTCTGCTGAGCTTGAGGTCAACCTTTTCTGTTTTGATTTTCCTTTTAATATAATTTTTCAGGTCTAGAGGCTTAGTTGCAGAGAACCTTGCAGGGATGAGATGCTGGCAGGTTTGTAAGGTGGACTCAGGAGTAAATGATTTATCCTGGTGCTTCTGTTGTGAAACTCAGACAAAGAAACACTGTGTGAGTGGGAAATGCAAGGCGTGTGCTGCTCTGGCTTTAGCTGGGACCGCTGTGAGTGATGGAGGCTATTGAGGGGAAAAAATCAATGTTTGGTTAAACACAGGTCCTTTTGTTTCAAGTTTTTTGGGAATGGGGTGGAGGTGGTCTTAGGGAACATACCTACCCCGAGGCTCCCAGCCTTGGCTCTGCAGTGATCCCGTGGTTTAGGTACATGGCCATGGGGTACTGTTGGGCTCTCTGCTAAGGGGAAGGTTTCCCCTGGGGTGAAGCCTCATCAGCTGGGGTCACTCTTTGTGCTTCTCTGTTGAGTTTTTGGTGGAACTGACTTAGAAAAGGTGTTTCTTCCCCTTCACAAAAACCATAAATGTGAAGCCTCTGCTTTGTTCTCATCAGTATTTTCCTTTGGGAAGAAAATAATTGTTTTTCCCCTCAAAAATGTCAGGACAGTTGTTTCTGGGATTAAATACCCAAAACGTTGTCTTGGGTTGCAGCAGTGCCTTATGGGATTCATGGATGGGTGCTGGTCCCTCCTTGCCCTTTTGCCTGGGTTAGACTTTTTCTTACAAGGGTCTGGTCTTTCCTTGTGGACTTATCCTGTGATGTCTTCTCCTTGATGCCCCACGAGGTGCTCTTGTGCCTGGGGAACCCAGCCCTTGCTGAGGACCAGGCATTTGAAAAACCAAAGCCATGCAAGATGATTTAGGTTTCCAGTAAAAAAAAAAAAAAACAAAAACAAAAAAAACCACCAAACAAAAACCATCCTCGGAGACCTGTACCTGTATTTTTGACTCTGTTCATTAAAAGCAAGAAAAGAACACACCTAATTCTCCAGTGAGAAGCTGTTTCAGCAGAAACATACCCAGCAAGCCTAGTTTCCAGGGACAACGACATCTGCTTATGCTGTATTTATATTTATTTATTCTCACAAACAAATGGAGTAAGGGAAACGGGAGCAGGCCTGACCAGACAGCCTGTGGTCCAACGAGACAGGGATGTACGTAGTGACTGCAGCCACCAAAACTGTGTGGGACCCTGCAGTGCACCTAAAGTGCCTGCTCAGCATCCATTTTGGGGTGCTTTTTTATTGCTCAGGATTATTTGGCCCGCGCTCGGATTAGGTATCAGTGTAATTTCTTAGAGAAGTGACAGTTTCACCGATGCAATTGTCCCCACACAGTCCTAATGCAAATCCTGGATTTTTGCACACTTATGGGTGGAAAGTAATTTCATTTCTAAGTATAACCTGTTCTCATTCCTGTACTGGACCGAGCTATATAGTCAGTATAGTAAAACAATACTACATAGTTTTACAGCTAACACTGAGGGTAATATAGCACTGTTCACGCTAGTGTGTTATTAACCCAACTTGGAGCGTGGGTTTAATCTGTAGGTTGGCTGACAGCCAAGGAAGGGTTCAAGAAGGGGCGTCACCAATGGAGTGAGGTTTGGTAACAGATGACTCAGACATACCGACACTGAAATGAACGCAGTTTCTGACTGCTTTTCCCTTGCTTGGGTGGACTGTCTGTCCTGACTCTTATTTCCATGTATTTCTGCTGGTCAATGGTGCCTTCCTCCGTAAATGAATGATGTTGCCGTTCCCGTGGCAGGAACACGGTAAAGCAGCAGTATGGTTTGCAGCACTGTAACGGTCCCTTTTGGGTGGTACAGGGAAGGCTGAACTATTTTAACTACAACTATCCTGTTATGATTAAAGAAGCAGCACCTTGTGTACAAGCAACAGTGGAGCTGAGGATCAGGCTTATTGCAGTGAAAACTGAAAGCCTAATCCTTTTATAAAAGGTCTGGAGGTGGATGGAGGTGGGGGAAAGAAAAGCAGTGATTTTCGTGGACTTTGACAAGTTATAAATATATCCTGAGTGAAACCAATAGTGTGGAGCTTTATGAAAGATTTAATGAATAAATATTTCATGCCCACATGGTGCTTCTTCAGTAACACGTGCTGCCGGTAAAAAGCAATAAACAAAGAACCTCCTTCAGGGTTTGTTTGGGCTTTTAAATTAAACTAATTTAATCAACTTTTTCACTCAAGCTTGATATTAGTTCATTTCTGTACACAGCACTGTACTCGGATCTGTTTGTTTTCTCGTGATACCTGTTCTCCTGTTTGGAAGATGCTTGAATATCAAAGAATGATTCATTTCATCCTGCCCCTATGGTGCGCATCTGGCTTTTCAAGGCAGAGAGAACAGTCTGACTTTCTCCTTATCCTCCAGCTTGAGGAGCCAGCCATCCTCTACCATCACAGCTGTAGGTGTTACGGGACCCCAGCTGAGGTTTTCATTATCCAGCAGGGAGATCACTTGAGCGTGTTGGTCATTTCTGAATGGAAGCAAGCAGGCATCTTTTGAGTTTTGGAAGCCTTCAGCACCCAGTTTGCTGCTGCTTGAAGGATCAGAACTAGCCAAAAGTGCTCTGGAGTCTGGTCCCACGTGGGCAGCGAGGCTTGCAGACTTCTGCACTAGTTTGCTGCACAAATTTATGAAGGGAGATTGAAATGCTCCTCCAGCTCAGGCTATTGGCAAAGCAGGGGCTCGGGTGCGCTAGTATCATTGCTTTATGGTTCACGGTCACAACAAATGGCCAGGAGGAGATCAGGATATATATTAGCTCTGTGCTCCATGTCTTTGCAATACTTTAAAAAAAAAAAAAAAATCCTCGGAGACCTGATTTTTCCTTGGGAACAGCAGGACTGTAGCCAATTGATTCTTTCATAGCTGGACCATGCAAGTGGAGAGCAAATAAGATACAGCAGGGAGGTAAAAGCAAGGGTGATCGGGGGGGTAGAGCTAACTTTGGGAAGGCATCTGTGGGTAGGGCTGCTAAATGAGCTGAGGATCTGCTCAAACTTGGACACTGATGCACCTTTGCATGGGGTGGTGGGGTCGGACACAAGTGCACGGAAAGGGGCATTTCTCAGCTTCTTTTCCCATACAAAGGAGTAAATGTTCGTGATGCGCCCCCCCCCCCCCGATCTGGCACCACTTGTTTCTGTACTAGGCAGCTTTGGGAACTGAAATTTATCCCTCTGGGCTGGATGGAGTACATCCCCATGAGGTTTGTGCCATACTATGGGCAGTAACAAAAAAAGAGGGGTTGTATCAGAAACTGAGGAAGCTTTGATTGTCCAAACCCATGTAGACCTGTATTTTTTTTTTTTTTTTTTAGCGTTAGGCAATATGTGAGATTATGTCTATATAGATGAAAACCCAAGCCCTTTGCACAGAAAAAGGGTTCATCTTTTGCAAAGACTGATGGAGCAATACTCCTTGCAGTAGTGCTCAGCTGCAATAGTTGCCTGATCCAGCCCAAAGTGTTGGCAGAACCAATTTCTGCTATGGCTCCCGACCTCCTGCAAGGAAAGCACGTTTCGATGGGACCCAAGCTCCATTCAGGGTGCTCGAAGGGCTTAAGATGAGCAGTTGAGACCCCACGGCTTCACCTTCTGCTGCTTGCAATTCTGGTCACAGTCTGCAGGATAACACTGCAGCCGCTGCTGTGACTAAACCATTGGTTTTGGAGCTGACATTTAGTACAAGTTGTGCTGGAGGAACGAAGATACGTGAGGAAAGGAGTAATTGCAGCGCGAGGCAGCGACTGTGAATGAGAAGCTGTATTTCCAAGGAAATACTGCAGGAAAAGGCTGTGAGCAGACATCAGTCTTTTCTGTGAGTAGAGATTTCCTGAGATTTCCTTGTTCTTTAGCAGCAGGTGAACTGAGGTGGATTTTTGGAAGGTACCTTTGAGACCATTTCAGGTAGAATCTCCCTTTGATGATTGTTGCAAACCCCCCCCCTTCCATCCATTGCACAAACCAGCAAAATCTTCCTCTGAAGGCATTTAAGTGCCAAGGGATGGAAGGTTGTAAATTATTTTACAGTTAAAGACCCGATGAGGCCCCTAATAAAAATTTGGTTGAGAAAACAGTAAGTTTTAGAAGTACTGGCTCTGGGGCTCTGTGTTGAGCCACCATTTGACATCGTCCAACTATTTGGTGCAAACCATGTGAATACAGAACGAAACGTATACCAGTTGAGATCTGTGACTTGGTGGGTTGTCACTGAGGAGCAATGTCCTTACTCAAGCAAAGACCCCTGAGCTGTGTGCCTCAGTCATGACAGTAGAGATCTCCACACCTTGAATATCCAGCAGTGCCTGTTTTGAGATGTTCTTCCACACTCGCAGACCTCCTGAGGCATATGCTCTGATGCTGTGGAGCTAGAAAGCCCAGAAACCACAAAAATATGGGAAGATTGACCCTGAAAGCGTAGCAGTAGGTGCAAACCACTCTTTGTTTGACATGGTCAACTTAACTAATGCCCAGCGAGTGCGTTTTTTATAAAATGTTCTTTAAAAATAATAGTCGAGAGATTGTAAGTAGCTGTTCTTGGTAATTGCATAAAATTTTCCTTCCCCAGTCTCGGGTAATTTCCCCCAGAGGAGTTTTGGAATGGAAATGCCATCTCAACTGTAAGACTAGGCCTAGATAGTTAATGCGCTGATATAATAAGTAAAACATCGACAGACCTAAATGGCTGCCATTAGAGACATCTGTGGAGACTTAAAAACCCCCTACCATTCATATTCTAAGCTAGGCACAGTTTTGGATCTTTATATCGGAGGAGGAGGAGGAGGTGACTTTCTGTGCATTGCTGTAGGAGCTGGGAAGGTTCGATAGCACAAGGGACTTGATCCAGAGCGTGCTGAAGTTGACATATGTTTCTTCAGTGGACCTTTTTTGATCAGGTTGAAGATTAAATTATGGGTATTAGAGCTGAGCAGACATGAGAGGATTTTCTGTACTCTTTTAGGCCA
This sequence comes from Pygoscelis adeliae, assembly GCF_000699105.1. Classification (NCBI taxonomy): domain Eukaryota; kingdom Metazoa; phylum Chordata; class Aves; order Sphenisciformes; family Spheniscidae; genus Pygoscelis; species Pygoscelis adeliae. The sequence goes on from NW_008825160.1 coordinate 197,215, forward strand.
AGGACAAGGCAATGTATCTAGTGTCATGTTTTCAGCAGAGCATTCCTTTGGATGCACCCAGGGGCACCTCAGATTTTGTTCGTGAGGAGCAGGAATATAGGGAGTTTGGGAAGCTGCTAGTGGCAGATGCAAGAACCAGCATGATCCCGAGCCAGCTGTGACTTGCACTTGATTTTTCCCTCATTACACATGATAATGTGGGCTCCCAGTCACCATTGAAGGGGCTTGCTTCCTGAAGCAGACCATATGCTCCTGGAGCCCGTGGAGGTAGCTGTTACGCAGTGCAGAGGTTTAAGTGATGCTCCTATAAAGCATTTTCCTGATGACAATTAAAAATCAATTCCTCTAACCCAGACTCCAAATTCTGGGTCAATTCTGGCCCTTTTGCATGACATTGGTCTGAATTCCCAAATGGTTTGTTTCTATGTCTGCATGTGTGTGCTCTCATTCCTATTTTCTCACAAAAGAGAAAAAAAAACCCCCACAAACAAGCAAACAAGCTTAAGGACATGCTGAAACCCTTCCTGATTGATGGTTTATTTTGTGTTGTGAGGCAGAGCATCTACCTCCTGCGTTTGTAGCAAAAAAAGCTTTTTCCCACACTGTCACTGTTGGGAATGGATGAAGAAATGAGGGGAGAGTCAGCATTTTCAGGTCATGGTGTAAAAATGCAGCTGCTTCCTAAAGTGCCCGAGTTGATCTAGAAGATGTATCCAGGGAAAACTTTGCCAAACTCAGGAAACCATTTACTAAAGAGGCTGTGCCGTGATGAGTGTAGAGCCTAAAGAGGCAAGAAGGAAATCCTGTAATTCTCCCATGCTAAGCAACCCTGGGAAGGTCACTGAGGAGTCCCTGGCCACGCGAGGCATCTACACCCTGGGCATTTGACTACTGAAGCTACCTCTTCAGTAGGGTCTTGCTTTGTTTTAAGCCATTCTGCTGTTGTCCTTGAACTTGTCAGCCTGGACATCAGGAGGTGGCTCCATTTGGAAGCCCTCTTTCCTGTAGAACATTTACAAAATTTATGTAGAAACAAGCCAAAAAACTCAGAGGAAACATTGCATGCTGAAGATGAGATTAAGCGCTCACAAACCAGCTGAATGAACCATAGCTCTGCACTAAGATTTGGGAGCCTTCAGTTTAGCAGGGAAGGCATTTGGGTTCATCAGAGCATTGTCATCTCCAGTCAATGTATCCCAGAGTGATGGAGAAGCTAAAGTTTTAGAATTCAAAGGAGGTTTGCAGCACTGTGGAAAAGCTGCTGGCATTTCAAACCCTGCAACATGTCGTTATTCTCATTTCAGATGATGCTGCCTTGCATAGTGTTCCACGTTGATCTCAGATTCAGATCTAAACTCTTCAAAGTTTGGAGGATGTTTTTGATCCTGGGATTTATGGTTCAAGCCCTTTTCTAATTTCGAGTGAGGAAAACACATGTTTAGCAAGAGCAAAATGAGCCTTGATGGAGTATTTCTTTGATGGTGTTGCGATGATGATTATGAATTTACATCTTGTGCATAGGATGTTAAGCATCTCATGGGGCCTGGCTGTGCTTAGACTGTACCATTAATTCCGGGAAGGATGCATGATGAATGCTCATAAGGCCCCCCTTCGTTCTGATTTGTGGCACTTACGTCACGCAGCTGAGAGGCTCCAAAATGATTAAATGGGATTTGATCATTAGAAGCTGGCAATACAATTCTGATTAATTACAGAACGCGCTGCAAAGTGCGAAACGAGGTTTTTTAAACATATGTTTCTGCTTCGTGGGGTGTCAGAAGGTGAAGTCATGGTGAATGAGGCTTGTTGGCTATTTCCGTGATCATTTGGGAGCGTGCTGGCTCACTCTTGGGTCATGTGGATGGTTAGATTTCCAGTATTGTCCCATGCTCTGGGCATGAGCAGTGAGATTTGGGGAGAACCATGGGCAAATCCTTAAATTAGACCTAGTGCATCCTGCTTTGCCGCAGGATGCTGTTCCTCACCAACTCGAGCACCGTGGCACCAGCCTCCTGCCTGAGTCCTGCCAGGGTTTTTCCCCAGGGTATCCCTTTGCCTCTCATCTCTGAGATGCAACTTTGCCCTTGGGTTGCGGGTCCAGGCTGAAAGTAGTAATGGCTTGCTTTTCCTTTCAAATCACTGCTCATGTCTTCAAAAGAAGACACGGTTTGAGACTGCCAGCCTGTGGCCATCCAGCAAGGGCTATGTTTCACCTGCCTGTAGCCATAACACCCAGTAATCTCAGATAATGGGAAAGTTGACGCTTAAATTTTAGATAGGTTTTGTAGGATGAGGTGGATCTAGACTTGTAGTGTCTGTCTGAAAGCAGAAAATGCAAAAAATGTGCTTTTGGCTATTTGCTGGGTCTCATGCATATCTGGTGAATTTGGTAATAGAAAAAAAACCCCTTTAACCATTAACCAAAACTTGCATTTTTTTTTTTTTAATTTTTAATTGATGTTTCCCATCAGAGCTAAGAAGGGGTTGTCTTAATTATTCTTCTATAGTGTATTAAACAATACAATGCATATAATAAACTGCAAGCGCATATAATAAACTGCAAGCATCATCCCCACTAATTCTCATCTTTGTGTAGAAGATGGAAAATGAAAAAAAAACCAAACAAACCCAGAATGGATTTCTTGGACATTAAGTTCCTCTATATGTCTTCTATGTTTTGGTGCTTTTGTTCATAGTGGGTATTTGCTGTAGACTGTTGGCATCGCCAGGGAAAAGAGGTAATTGTGCAGTGAGCTGGTTTATGCTATATGTAAGAACATTGTACTGCTGCAAATATGTTGCATTTTACAGAGCTGTCTCCAAAGAATAGCCTTCGGAAAGCGACGACGGGATTTCGAAGTGAGAAAAGGCACTTAGTATGTGAGATAATTAGATAGAGTTTGGAGGCGTGAGGTCAGAGCCTTGAGCACAATATTTATACTGCAGTGACATCCCCTTACAGAATGGCCCGTAACTTTTAGATGTTGTTATGCCACAGAATCCATTTGGGGCTGGCCTGTGAGATCGGGCGTAAAAGTGCCTCTCGTGTCCATTTGCAAAGGCGAGCCAAGGGGAGCGCATTTGGATCAGGATCAGGTAACCTCCAGACTTCCTTTCCTCCACTAGCTCTGCTTTCTAGCGTCAGAGAGATCTGGTGCCATGCAGTATTATGTGAAAGACCTCCATGCTAAATCATGACAACTATTGGCATGGTCCGGTGTGTGCCCAACGGTGGTCAGAGATACCACCTCAGGGTATGAACCAAGCTGATGGCTATATTGCAATAGTCCTGGCTATGGGTATGAACGCTAACTTGGATGGGGGGTTATCCAGGAATTACTGCATTTTGCTTTGTAGACATACCTTTTTCCTCTTTCTACATTTCTTTTCTGGAACTAGTACACAGGGAGCATATGAAGTGCTATATGTAGGCTTTATCAGGGTGATGATGGGCAAGCAGCACGCATGCATGCTCCCTGATGGCTTTCGAAACTTTTAAATCGGGATTTTACAAAGTGTCTGTGCACCTCTGTCTACCTGCGACGGCAAATCTCTGTGCCTGCAAAGATGACTAAATGCCTTCTCGGTTTTCACCCAGAGGGGCTACAGCTTGGAAGCAAATAGCTGTGCAACTACCTGCTAAGTGCAGTTTGTGCAGGGAATCTGGTGTATGTACCTGCGTCTCATATAGGCACACGCATAACCCATCTCCTGCAGTCACACTCTGAGGTCTGTGACCTGGGCTGCTTCTGAGCACTTTGGTTAAGGTGCTGATTTTGCCTGGAAAACCGAGCTCTTAGAATTTTATTACATTTTTTTTATCTCTATGGGACAAAAATGGGTTTAGAAATTTCAATCAAAATACCAGGTTCTCCCCCTCCCTGAGTGCTCCAGAACTGCTGATTTGACAAGGTGTTCATTAAGACTCCTGGGTCTGGAGATTGGGAGTTTGAGCTCTCATCGCACATCTCTTCTGCGCGTTGAGCATGGTGCTTAACGCAAGCGGAGGAAAAAACAATCAAGGAACGTATGTGGAGGCTTGGGGTTAAGTGGTGAGAGCCGTGGAGTTTGGATGCTCATTTTCACAGTGAGCCGTCACCCTAATGGACATTGATACTAATGATGGAGGAACCCCTATGGTTATGTGGCTTGTTCAGTGCTTTCAAAGCTGGGCATTGCCTGGCTTTCAGAAATACCTTCCAGGAACTCCATCTGTGTGTGTACATGTCCAAGATCATTTAAGTCAGCCATTCCTG
>NW_008825160.1:201485-218892 GCF_000699105.1 Pygoscelis adeliae
TAATTTCTAATGCTGTTGTTGACAACAATGAAATTTAGTTACCTTGTACCTAGAATTGAATTGGGCAGGGAGCAATGTTGTTGCTACGCATAAAGAGTGTACAATCTCTGTTTAGGTAGGAGTGAAGGCGAAAAATTTTGGAGAAGTAGAAGCTGCTTCCTCAGAGAGAAACACTGTGACCTTTGTAGTTATGCATCAGTTTTCCTCCTAATTTATTGCTTAGGTAACTGAGAATAAAATTGGCCCTTTTTCACCACGTTGAATGCTATAGCAAAATCAGAATAATCAGCCTTCATTCATGCCTGCAGATACAAGAGGACAGTTAACTGACCCAAGTAAAAATGTTTGTGTCTGGAGGATCTTTTGTGTTCCCGAGCAAGTTGCCAGGCGGCTGCTCTTCCCAGTTCGTGGCGGTGTCGTGGGGGCGTTTCTGTTGTTTGGTACCTAGTCTGGATTGCAAGGTTTCAGAATTGTGTTCCAGGTGAAATTAATGTAAAAAAAAACTTTAAAAAATAAGTAAATAGGGTTATGCATGGTAAATGCTCTGAAAAGTTGAATGCTTCATCCTTGAATACCACCCTATTGAGGCTGGATGGCCGTAGGTGACTTGTAGTTATGTTGGGGGACCAGGTGAATGAATTGGTTGCACCCTGCAAGGCTGGGGCTGGGAGGAGATGAGTTTCCCTCACCTCTTGCAATCTCCCACCTGCGTCTTGCTCTCCCTCCTCCCCAGTTCCCATACTCCCAAGGAGAGCAGTGCTGCGTCTCGGTGGTGCCTGGCTGTGCTTGCATGAAGTCTCCTTACAGCGAAGGGACATGACAAGTATAAATAGAGCTGATAAATTTGCTGCTGTTCTTTATCTACATAATCTGATTGCAATTGATAAATAATGCCACCAAGATAGAGCAGAGCTGCTTCCCATTATCAACACACCTCTCCTTTTTATCCCTTTTTTTTTCATTTTAAATAATCCAGTGCAAGTAGAGTATTGACTTTAACTGAAGGGAAGTAATTAATCACAGTACTTATGAGTAGATCATTTACTGCAGCTTGCGTGCAGGATGGGTACCTGAGGCCGTTGTACTCAGTCAATCAAGGCAGGCTGATACAGGTTAATGGCACACGGGTCACCATGCTGTTGGGATTTATTAGGCAAATTTCTCTTCTGATCTTGGACAGTTTAACTTGCAAGCAGAAAGCCATAGTAGCGGGCTCTCAAGAAGAGTGTGTTTGTTTCCATAATGTTGTGTTTGGGGTGAAGGCAGTTGAACTTACTGTATGGAAGTGCCTCAGCAGTTGCTGGTGGTGACCCTCCTGCCAGTTATTTCTTGCTTGGCGAAGTGTCTTGCTAGGCTTCCTGAGCTGCAGTGAGTTAACGGAGAGGATTGCTGCAGGATCTTGTATCATTTAAAAAAAAAAACTTCAGTGTAATAGCATGCACTCAACCTGTCTGCACACACACACGCTTTTCTCCCACAGCACCCCACATCCACATCCTTTCCTTCTTCCACCCGTATTTCCCACAGCTGGGTTGGAGACATAGCACAGGCCAGAGCAAGCTTCAAGAAATGAAAAGCAAGTCCCAAACCACCCGCTGCTTTTTTATTGTTAAAAAGATAACAGTTAAGTAAAAACTAGAGAAAACCGAGGGGAATAGTGTGTATGTCTGTGAAGGACTCAAAGGATGTTAGGAAGTAGTCTTCTGTGGACAGCGAGACAATTTTTTGTACGTGAGCTTGCTCGTTTTGAGTGAGAGAATATAAGTGGATCATTTCTGGAAACTTCGAGTGGCAGCAGGAAGGATAACAGTCGCATTATAGTGAAATTCAGTGTAATTGCATAGAAAAAACTATAAGGGTTTTTTCTTATATTCTTCAGGTGCAAACCTGAAGCGTGTGTTTCATGCCTTTCTTAATTTTTACTTCTCTTTACTTTTTCGAATCAAGGGGTGCTCTTGTATGCAGAATTACGTGTGCAAGGATTAAAGTCTGTGCATTGGCCCTTTCTTGGGTCATGACCATAAAAAGTGCAGCATGGGTAGTCAGAATTCTCTTAGGAATGGGATCAGGGTGTTTTACGTAGCCTGAAAAACAAGAGCGCGTCAAGTATTTTGAAGACAATTAAAAAATCATGCAGAATATTCTTACTATATGAAGTAGATCATGTGGGCTAAACAATTAACATTAATTTGAAGTTTACACATTCTCGGTTTTATTTATAAAAGAAGTTAGATAATTAACAGTTATAAGAGCTAGTAGATAAATCGATAGCTTAAAGCAGCATCTTCTAACAGTGTACAAGAGCTAGTCATTCTCCTACAGATATCACACTTCCTTTGAACATCTGTTTATTAGCCTGTTGTAAATTCGTGTGAATGGGACCACAATGTACTGCTGACTCCAGGAATGTATTTTGAGCACATGTATTCTTTGATGGACAGTTGCTTATAACTTCTGGTTTCCATGAAAATCCCCTAAATATAGTATTTTCTTTGAACGCTTTCCGTATTTAAGATAGGTGTATAGAAGGTGATGCCTGAGCTCTGAAGTTGATTTCTCTTGATATTTATGGCTGTATCATTAGGAAATCAGATCAACAGCTTTTGATGCACTTTTTTTTTTCTTTTTTGGATACCATTTTCATTATTTTGTGATCCAATTCAAACCGCGGGAGTTCTGTGAGAACAGAAGATTGTTTGAAGTTTCAAGAAAGTAAGTTGTTTGAAGATGTCTCCAGCCCCGTTTGGCTTTTTCCAGGGAGCCCACAAAAGAATCCAAAATGAACAGTCGTTTTTATAGAAAATGCCATTAAATCACTAAGTAGCTTTTTAAAAATCTCCTTTTTATTTATTTTATTTTGGAAATGCCTACTGGGGGATCTGGCTTTGTAGGGTATGCAGCAGAGGATGTTCCCTGCCCTGGAGGACTTGGGGAGGGTTCAAAAGCAGCATAGACACAGCCTGAGCCCTTTGCTTAGGGGCACAGGAGCGGGGACAGTACTCACACCCCCACCCTATTTTCACATCCAGTCTGGTTCACAAGGACATATATAGTTCAGTAAGCCGAAGGAAAATGTGTGGATTCAATCGTTTTCTGTCAAAATGCTTTTTTATCAAAATGGAAATATTTTGTGAGAACATGTCAGTTTTGACAAATTGTTTTGATGGGTGAAGTCTAAACAAATTGTTTTACTGTTTTATGTTATTTTGATATAAAGACATCTCATTTTGACTCTATCATTTAGACCTTTATAACATAGTTATAACATTTATATGTGAAGACTTTTATAACATAAATATTGCATCAAATGTGTGACAAGTTTAAAATAAAATATCAGTGTTACAAGGTTTCTATATTTTTGCAACATGCTATATAATATCTGTATATAAACCTTTGAACACCCTGAATTACTTCTTTAGAAAATTTATTTTTTTTATGAGATCCTGATATTTTAGTTTATTTCATAATGAAGTGACAAGAATTGCCCAGGTCCTGTCCAGCTATAATTCCTCTTTGTTAACCGTTTTTGTTCATTCCAATCGTAGGAAGGAGTTAAATTTTTAATAATAAGAATTGTTGCCACAATGAGAGTGTTGTCACTTAGCAGATTTATCCCAAAGATTTTAATCCATTTTATAAAGCTGTTTAAGAGGCTGTTCTGCACTTCGCATATGAGAAAATTGAAACTATCTTGTTTAGAGGTTGATGGGGTCCAGTGGGGATTCTCCAGTAGAGGTGTCAACAGGCTGCTGGTGATCCTGGGTTATTAAAAAAGAAAAACAACAGGAAAAAACCCAACATGAAAAAGTATTTTTTTTCCTAATGATTTTTTTTTTCTTTTAAAGTATAGACAAAAATGAGCATAATTGGATATTATCACTTGTTTTGGGCCCTGTTACTGGTGGCAGCAGCTCTGGTCCTCTCAGACAGGCTAGTGTTAGGTTGTCCTCATGCCTGCAAGTTTGCACTGAACGTGCTCAAATGGTAGGTAGATAGATGGGCATAGGTATTCAGTCATGCATGATGTATTATTTTGTATTATCATATGTTATTTTGTGTGTTATCATGCGTTAACTGAACTGTGTTCAGTTTTGGGCCCCTCACTACAAGAAGGATGTTGAGATGTTGGAGCGTGTCCAGAGAAGGGCAACGAGGCTGGTGAAGGGTCTGGAGAACAAGTCTTATGAGGAGCGGCTGAGGGAACTGGGGTTGTTTAGCCTGGAGAAAAGGAGGCTGAGGGGAGACCTCATTGCTCTCTACAACTACCTGAAAGGAGGTTGTAGCGAGGTGGGGGTCGGTCTCTTCTCCCAAGTAACAAGCAATAGGACGAGAGGAAATGGCCTTAAGTTGTGCCAGGGGAGGTTTAGTTTGGACGAGAGGAAAAATTTCTTTACTGAAAGAGTAGTTAAACATTGGACCAGGCTGCCCAGGGAAGTGGTTGAGTCCCCATCCCTGGAGGTATTGAAAAGACATGTAGATGCGGCGCTTAGGGACATAGTTTAGTGGGCATGGTGGTGTTGGTTGACGGTTGGACTTGATGATCTTAAAAGTCTTTTCCAACCTTAATTATTCTATGATTCTATTTTGAAGCAATGGCACACACTCGTGCAGTGTTCCCTGGTGGCTGGAAGCATGGTCTTGGCCCACTCAACCTCTGTTTGTGCTTCTTATGCCTTCCCTTGTGGCTGGGAAGGGCAAGGGTATCCACAGGGTACGTAAAGGTGTTTCCGAGGAGTAGCTTATTTAGGTGCTGTAAGCCAATAAGGTATTTGTGCTACTCTTTGTTTCTTTTACTGAATGTGGCAGTTCAAATTCCTGAGTCTTGCTCTTGTCAATCAAGGGAGTGGTTTTGGGGGAAAAAACCCAATCATAAAAAGGCCTCCCCCCAAAAAAAGTGCATATTCTTTCCATTGTCTTCTCAGTCTTTCCGATGTCAAGGTTTTTCCTGCACTTTGCAGTGCAAAAAAAAAAAAAAGAAAACGAGGATTTTCCTATAAACCCATGACCCTGGGAGAAGTGGCTTTAAGAGAAACAGCAACTACTAGGAGACTGGATAAAATCCCAAGAGTTGGTAATGTGATAATAGTATCTCATATTCATTGAATGGAGAGCCTATGACTCAGTGCTTTCATGGGACTGTAAATGTTCTTTTAATCTCTTATTTCTCTAGAGAGGCAGATAAATCTGAACCCATTATACACTGTGGCTGGGCACAGAGATTTACGTGTTTGCACGGGCAGGCGGTTGTGCACCAGGCTCTCAGGCGCACGGGTAGTGGGATTACAGGGGATGTGGTCATGCAGGGTGTGCGGTGCTCTGGCCTTTTCCAACCGCTGTTTGCATGGCTTTCATGGTCAGCACACACAGTGCAAGGGGAAAGGGCTGTTTTTGAGCAGCTGATGGTGAAAACCTGGTGCACGGTGAGTGATGGTAATGGTATTTTGCACATGAACCACTGACCGGGTTGCAGCAGCCCCCGGTCCTCAGCTGCTGCCGTGGTGCCTGGGTTTGGAGCAGTCAGCTCCAGCCACAACCCGGAGTCGTTTGCTTGGGAAAATGAATAAAATGAATGAATAAAAGTGAGAAAACAGCAGGGGGTCGAAGGGGGAGAGAGGAATAGGAGTCAGAAAGGTTGGGGGCAGGGTGAATCGAGTAGAGAAAGAAGTGGGAAGAATTGTTTTTAATTGAGGCATATTGGGTGCGATCCGTTTTTTTGATGGAGTTCAGCCCTGTGGAAGGGGAGCTCAGTTTTTTAAACTGTACCATCACTTCTGTGGAAATAAATAGAGTCTTGTTGTGGAAGGGTCCTTTTTCTTTCTAATTTAAGGATCTGCTGTAATATCTGCCAAACGGGAAGCTAGTCTCTGAAATGAATATTTTTCATTGAAGGAGGCAGGAGGGCTTTGTGTTTTCTTCTGGGAGACACAAAAGTAGTGTGCTGCAAAGACTGTAGTGGAGCACGCATACTTGGTTTTTACTTTTTCAGGTGTGGATAATTTCACCGAGGTCTATTAGGAGGAGGCAAAGCCTTAGCTCAAGCCTCAAACCAGCCCAGCCCAGTGCTGAGTCTGGGAGTTGGTGCACCACTACAACTGTTCCTCAGGAATTGGGGAGAGAAATGTGGCTCTTTCTCAGGTCTTCTTGTGGTGATCTAGATCCAGATGGATTTTCCTCTCTGTGCATTTAGTCCTGCATGAATGCAATCTGGAGCAGAGCTATTGGGTCTGCTATGGATACACCTTGGCCCAGCAACGTGCAGATTTGGCGTCTGTTTTGGGCTGCTTTGCTCTAAAGCAGGTGGTTCTGTGGCATTTTTATGGCAGGAAGACGCTTTAAAGCCTCTGGCCTTGGAGCTGCAGAGGTGTGAAAACAACCACACACGCCGGCTCCAAGACGAACTGAACCCGATCCAAAGGAAACAGGCACATCTGCGTGCACAAGCTGCAGCTCCAAACGGGGCTGTGGTGTTGCCTGCTAAACCTGGAAAGAAAAGTAGTTAGAAGAGCACTGGCATTTTGGGAGCACCTCTTTGTGCGATGCGTGCCTTGTGTTTGGGCTGTACTGTGCCTAATATGGTGCAAGCTCTGACCGATGCTTTTTCCATGGTGAAAGCGTTGCTAATGCCTGTCTCCTCTCTGGATTATCTAGTGTTTAATCATTCAGTTCAGCTTATGCGGTGGCCTTTGCATCGGTGGGATCGCTAAACTGAGTCTTTTTTTTTCTGCTACCATGTCTCTGCTTCTCTTGAATCATTTCCTCTCACTATTTATCAAATTTATCATAATTTGATGGCACTTGGCCCCCAGGGTCTCAGGCCGTTGCACAGTCTCGTGTTGGCCACTTCTCTGCACAGTGACCCTGTGCAGGACCACGGGACTGGCACTACGATGGGTCTGTTACTCATAGCGACAGTGGGACTCTTGGCCAAGCTGTGTCTTCATAGAGTATCAAAGCCTCATGCTCTAGAGGACCAGTCAGTGTGATTATGTTACTTGTTACTTAGGATATAATTTCCTAATTATATCCTAAGCCCTCGCTGCTTAGGATATAATTTCCAGAGTAGCCTCAGTGTAACTAGAATATCTCAAATACTTTCTTGTCATTGGGCCTATTTGAGCCCCATTGTGGCGTGGGTGGCAGTTCCTTTCCAAGGTGCCATCTTCACAGATGAGCTGTGCCTGGTGAGGGAAGGGTGGGTGTGCAAAGGGACAGATAGCTTTCAGTACTTACCCCTGCATGGAGAGGATTTTATGCATTAGTAAATGTCTTCCTCCCAGTTTTGTCAGCTCCCTGGATTGTGAAGAACAAGGGATGTTTCCTCTTATGCCATCCAGGCAGAAGTACCAGGGACTTTCTTACTATGAAGACTTCTTACCATCTTTTGAGTCAGTGCAGCTCAGTAAGAGCTAGGGTGGCATGAATTAGGGTGACATTAATTGTGCGCTTGTAAATTACTGCTTGTGCCCATCACACTTCGTGGTTGGAAGCGGCTCATCAGAGTATTTCCATTTGAAGGTTTGTATTTTCCATTTGAAGGTTTGAAGGACACGTTTTGTCCTCCATGGCTTTTGGCTTTTGTAGGGGGACCTACCTCCCTGCATGAAATGGTTCTCTCTGAAAGGATTTGATGAAGAGGTTTCTCTTGCTTTGTTTCTTGTGCGTTTCTCCTGCCTCCCACAGCACCACAGACGTTAGCTGAGATCCTGGGGGTGCATTCAGCTTGACAGGTTCTGGGTGGGGGAACTTCACAGAGGTCTTCTGGGAAGATGGATCCATTGAAAGGTAGAGAAAAGATGGATATCTGAGCCCCGTGGACCACTCCAGACTCACTGAAGTTATTTAAGGAAGGAAAAAATGCTTTGAAAGTAGCAATACTAGTGGAGCTTAGGTCCCTGTGGAACAGGATCCTTTGTCCTGTCCACCTTCCCATCCCACCGGTTGGCCAGACAGCTGCAGATGGGCTCTAAAAGCAGAGTTCTTCCAGCCTGTCTGCAGGAGAGGTTCAATTAGATCTTTTCCTGTAGCTAACAAGCGAAAATGTGAATTAGTGATTGAAAATCAGTGCTTCAATTCACAGGTGCTGAGTCTGATACACCAGAGAAGCACCAGCATTTCTTGAGACAGATGCTCAGGTTGGGCACCCATGCATTACACTGCCAGCTATTCTCATTTACCCAGCAGATTTTCCTTTGTTTGAATATTCTTGTTTAACATTTTGCTTGGTCCTCGAAGGCTTTTGCAGATATCGTGATGATTTCGATTCACTTCATTACTACTAAAAATTAATATTTGCGTTGTAATGACTTGAACTGTAGTACTGAGAAGGCCGATTGCGCTCTATAGGCATAGAAGAAAGTGCAAATCCCTGTTCCTGAAACTTCCACTGCAATCTGTTCTTTCTCAGAGGTTTTCAGAATCCCTTTATCTCACTGCAAAAGAAGAATAAAATAAAGCAAAACACCAGATATTAGATTTGTTTGGGGAGGATGGCTCTGAAGCCACTCAGAAACTGGGAGTAGCTTGTTTTTTCAGCTGAGTCTGTTTAGTCTGAAAACAAAGGTCACCTTGGCACTTTTGGACTTTGGAAGCCTGTAATCCAGATTTGAATGTGGAGAGGGGCCCCATCTTATTTAGGTGTCAAAAAGTTGTAAGGTGCAAGTCTTTTAAAAAGGACAAGAGATTTTTTTTGAGAGAGACATTAGAAGAGGGACAGACTGACAGACAGCAAGATCTGTGAATCGGGCACCGTTAAGACATCTTAAATTGGGCATCTGGAAATGGAGGCCCCCAAAATCTGTCATCAACTTTGAAAATCCTATTCCCGCCCCTCCTCCTGCCAGCTTTGAAAGTTCGAACTGTGTTCTTTTTATCACATTTGTCATTCCTTAGTAATGAAGCTCTGGCATTCAAAATTTGGCTGACAACTTTGTGGGTATGAGCCAAAATGAAGTTCAACCTGCACCTTTCTCTGATGCACCCAGTGCTGTTCGCAGCAAGAGGCAGAAGTCTGAACTAGAGGGACTCCAGACTCATTCATTACGGCAATTACTATCTTCTCGCTGATGCCAAAATTAAGCTTGTTTTCTTTATGCTAATGTAGGTGGACAGGAACTGATGAAGTGTACGCAACAGGAATGTTGAGAGAGAAAGTGCCATGTATAAACCATTTCTTCTCAGGCTATTCCTTCATCTTTAATAATGTAAAGGTCATAAATCTCCTGGAAATCATGTAAAATCAGTGCTGCAAAAGGCTTAGAGCAGTTCCAGGCTAGCTTAGGTTTTATTTCATAGAGGCTCAAGTCTGGCACTTTAAAGTTCGCTAATTTTAAATACATTTAAATGCACTTCCAAAGTAATTTAGATCTATAAACTGAATGTATAGTTCAAGTGACATTGGGAGAACTGACTTTTAGGGAAGGAGCACAACTCAGAAATGAGGTCTGATGTACGGTCTGCTGGGCACGGCTTCCGTCTTTATCTGTGGCCAACTGTATGGATTGCATAAGGTATTTAGGGTATAAACTGAATATGGGCCAGAGTCCAAGTGTGCCAAGCACCCACGCGGGAAGCAAGCCCAACCATGAGCATGTTTTGTGGCAAGTCATGTAGCTGTCCTTGGGCAAACCTGGCGCTCCCTCTTTGCATTTCTTTAATTCAGTGTTTGGCAGCAGATGGCTTGAGGCTGCATTTTGAGAAGGCTCAGGTTTGGTCTCCTTGTCTGGAGGTAACGGTGGCAATATTTGTGCTCACATTGCTGTTCGCATTTGCAGCCTGAAGTCCTCCTGCTCTAACCGCTGAGATTGTACCTTCTCAGAGGTCCCACAGCTCAGGTTCTGCATCGTCGAGGCATTGCGGGTAGCTGACACCCATCTCTGGGAAGGGCTGAGAAGTCACAGTCACCAAGCTTTTAAAATGTTCTGAAATCCCACCGTGCTTTGTGTGAAAACACAAAGTGCTTCAGACTAGATTGCTCTTGGTTGACTAACGTGGTATTTCCCTAAAGTGTGGAGCAAAGGACTCCGTTTCCTTTGAGCAAAACATGAGGGCTGCTAGCATTTAATCATTTTGGACCTACGCTGGTTAATTACAGCCCTTCCTGGCCTCCCCTATGGGGTAATGGTCCTTAAACCGTGTATCCAGTTGTTTGTTCAGAGGAAACGTTTTAATTTTCAAATGCTTGTGATTTTTCCCTTCTATAGGTGTTGCTGTGTTAGCAACATAACTATTACTGTTGGTTGTCTAACATACAAGTTAGACAGAGAAAAATGTTTCTGATGTCATTTAATTTCCATTTACAGGCAGATGGAATTAAAGTCTGGTTTCTGATTGCAAATGCACAATGTACTTGAAGAGGCATCTGAATCTCTGAAGCTGCGATTTGCTGAATTGCCTTTTGGTGCCCAACTTTTACTGATTTCAACAAGAATTGAACGAGAATTTGAATCCCAGAGGCAACACTTACACATTGCAGTTCAAATCTTATGAAACTATGTGGATACAGATCCCTAAAGTAGCACAGGCTTACAGTGTGTAGCTCAGAAATTATTCAGACTTTTTTTTTAAATTAAATAGACGTTCCTGATAAATTCGTTAAGTCTTTCTTCTTGCAAGTATATTGGCTCGACAGCTGGCATACGATGTTCTCGGGATTGATTTTCTGCTTTGTCGGGGAAAGCACCTGGAGTTTTTGTTGTCCTGTCGAGGAACTAAAAGTTTGCACAGCTTTTTTTCTCTGAGGTCATTAGCGAACATACAAAGAAACTTTATAAATCGTATCTGAGCCTACGTGGTAAGCAGGAAACGAATGGTTATGCAAGCGGTGGCTGGTTTTGAGTGGGAGAGATGGAGATGATAAGCCACGCCGTTGCAAATCAATGTCAATGGCTACAGTGGAGCAGCACCTTCCCTTATTTTGAGATGTAACCGTGTGCATGGGTTGAACTGGACAACAAACCAGGTTTCCTCCTGGTCGGGATTGCAATTGTATCCGAAACTTTAGAACTGGTAAACCCCGAGGAGATGTTTCTAAAATACATGTGGCAAGTCCATTGCAGTCTGCTGTGCTAAGCGTTTCTTTTCTTTCCTCCCCCTGCCCAGCAATCAAAGATAAATACATGGACTGGACGGAGTTTCTCATACACGATTTGACTGGCGCCCGGACTGCACCCGCAAATTTACTGGAAGGCGTATGTATTAGATTGCAGTTTCTATCCGATCCGGTGTCGCGGTGTGCATGCTGCAGCAGTGTTTGCGCTCCCGACACGTAGGGCTGTGTGCTTGCAGCGTCTGTGTGCCGGCAGCGGGGTCTGATCCAGCACTGGCCGAAAGTCGGTGGCAACGTTGCCTTGACTCTGCTGGCTCTGCGTCTGACCCGGTGATGGGTAGTTTGGTTTGCCTTTAGGCTGGAGGGTGGTACTTAGAAAGCTGGGTACTCAAAAAAGCCTGGGTGGTGCAGGAGAGCATGGAGGGAGTCCGTAGGAAGGAGGACGCAGCCATTCAGTGCCCCGTCAGATCCACCAAACTGATAACCTGAGCTTGCAGGTCAGGACACAGGTTGGAGAGGGGGTTTAGCAGGTTGATGGGGAGCACTGTCAGATTTATGTATATATGGAAATAGCTCCCCCAAGGACATTCCCTCCACCTAAACACAGCAGTCAGATTTAGCAGGGAAGTTGGGTGAGGTGGCCTCACTCGGTCGTTGGTAGTCAGGAGAGAAGAGGAGTCTTTTTTTTTTTTTTGGATGCACCCATATGGCCAAGAGCCCAGTCTGTGCAGCATATTCACAGGGTGGCTTACACCTGGAGCAGCCTCGGCTTGCCTTGAGATCTTGGACAAAAATCCCGCGGATTCACCTTGAAACTGTGGGAGCAGGGCACCTTCTCCATTGGGATGTGCCCTGCTCTCCTGTGGATGCTGTGTGGATGTTTGGAGAGGAGACGGCCCGTCCTGTAGGAGATCATTCTCTCTGCCCCTCTGTATTTAGGCTGGGAATAAAGGCATACGGGTGGCTTACCTTTGTATAAGCGCTCCTGTTGGCTTTTTGGAAGCAAGTGTGCATCCAGGCACCATTTTTGATCATCTTGTCCCTGGTCACTCCCACCTGCCACAGCTGCATCCTTTTTCCACGTGCCTGTGCAGTACGAGCTGCCTGGCAGGGAGAATTAATAGTGTACCATCAGGGATTTTTTTTTTTTTTGTCCCCCCAATCTGTTAGCCGAACAGGCCTTGCACGCCCAAAATAACGCACATCCTCAGGCCTGCTGCATCCCTGTTCCTGGACCAACTCCCAGGTGGCATATGCAAAAAAGCCGGTGGTGTCCAACACCCATCTGCGGTGTACGGCAATGCCATCGCGAACCTCTCCGTTCCCTTTCCGCAGGCAGGGAAAAGAGGCAGCCCCAGGCAGAAGTGCAGAGAGGGAAAGCAGTGCGTTGGCTTGAAACAGTTGCTGACCCTTTTCTGGTGTTTTATGCAATATATGTGCTTAGTGCTGTCCGTGTCGTGCAATGTATGTAACCTCCTGTCAACAGATTTGCTGTTCTTGAGTGCTGCAGATTGTTGTTACGCTGTTAAATCAATATGTAGTGATACTTTTTTTTTTCTTACGTGCTAGCTATGCATATAAAGAGTTCTTGCATTATGGTAAATGTTAATATTTCATGCAAGCCAATTATTAATCTTAGCCATTCAGTTCTCAGGGGTAAGTGAGAATCCATTGGCTTAAAATTTAGCACACAAATCAGAGAAGCAATATTTGCTTTTATACAGCCAGGGATTTATTATAATAAGTTAAATCATTACACCATTGTTTCATATTGAAGAATGTTTTGTTGCAATGAAGCAGTTGTATGAGAGGAAAAAAACCTTTAAAGTAGATTTCTATTATATTATTAAATTCTGACACTGCATTTTGCCATGAAATAATATTTGAAGAGACTGTACAGGTGCTTGTAGCTTATACAATAGAGGAGTGGCTTATCATAGCAAATACATTGTTCTGAGAAATATCTATTAATCATCGAGCTGGTTAAAACTGTACATGTGATAAGGTTATAGTTAATTTTAATTACATATTTTACCAAATTCTCATTCTGTTGCCTGCATTTCTGCTTAAGAGAGATACAGTCAAAATCGGTTGCATTTCAAAATATTGAATATTTTCAAAATTCAATATGAAAGAGAACTTTTTTGAAAAATAAGGCTTTTTCCTCTCTTTTTTTTTCTTTTGATAGCCACCCCTGGAAAGAACCATCCTGGACTTACTCTGATTTACAGAAATAATATTTAAAAAAATACTGTGGAAGCTTTATATTGTTTAACTAAGTGGGACAAACACATAGGGAAAAAAAAAAAGTCCTTGTTTGACATATATTTTGCTCGTGCTTAGCATCTCCTTTGGGGACCAATGCTCCCAGCTCTTGGGCTGTTTTTTAGTGCTGCTTTTAAAGCCCTGGAATCAAGAAATCGCATAAGAATTGGAACTTGCATTTAAAAAAAAAAAAAGAAGGAATCTAACCGTTACGTTAGTGGAGAAAAGCTTGACAACACAGCGATGCTCACAATCACAAAACAAAAACACTGAGCCCCTAAGGTATTGTTCTGCAAAGCATCTCATGGTTTTTTAATGCCTGCGGTTGGCAGCTTTGCAGGTGTAAAGTTAAGCACATGTGTAAATGGTTGCAAAACTGGGATCACAGAAAATACTGTATGTAAGCAAATAACCTCATTTACTGTGGTGTCTGGGGCATGGTGGCTTGATCCAGCAAATCCTGCGTGCCTTGGGCTTTGATCCCAAGGCCACGTAAGCCAATGGGAACCTGCCATTGGCTTTGGGCTTTGGAGTAACCACCATAGACTCTTGCATCCATGGCAGTGGGGAATAATTTGCTCTACATGCCAGTAGGAGTGAGATAAGACTTTTGATGGGAAAGATCAGTGCACAGAGGGCAATTTTAGGGTCATGCGCAAAATAGTTGCCTTTTAGGTAAATGCCAGTGTCCAGTCCTGTGATTGGTTCTTATTGGCTGCAATCAATGAGAATTTGGTTTGAAATCCTCCAATATAACTGGGCTTGAGTTGTTCAGGAGCATCCTAAGTGGATGTGCCTTATGAGCTGTTCCACCTTTTATTATTCTTTTTTTGTTGTTGTTGATGATGTCGGTTGAGAAATTAGCACAACTGTTGTTTTCTGTTTTACTTCTGAATTTGCACTTGGAAGACATTGGGTAAAATAGAAGAAGAACAGACTGTTTGCTGATCGCTTGGATGATGGTGTGAAAAACAAAAATAATCTTCTGCTGTCATCTGTTTCCTTGAGAAGTCTTCAAATAAAGTTTAAAATAAGGAGTTTTGCTTCTATTCAAACAGCCTCTGCGAGGAAAAAACCCTGTAGACCTCATTACAGTTGATTCCTTAATAGAGCTGCAGGATTCCCAGAATCCCTTTCAGTACTGGATAGTTAGTGTGGTTGAAAATGTTGGAGGAAGATTACGCCTTCGCTATGTGGGATTGGAGGAGACTGAATCCTATGACCAGTGGTTGTTTTACTTGGATTGCAGACTTCGACCAGTCGGTTGGTGTCAAGAGAATAAATACAGAATGGACCCACCTGCAGGTAAAGAGCTTCCTAAAAACACTGTCTCCCTTTGTGGTGTTTACTGATGTTTTGAGATGCTCATGCAACCCATTTCTTCTTATCCAGCATTCACATTGCTTTTACAGTGGTTTCTACCTGTAGCACAGGTGGCATGTGAAAGCCATCTAATTTGGGTTCAAAGTGGGTCAGGGAAACTGCATTAAATTTATTTAATAAATTCAGTTTAGCTTAGCTTGCTCCTGGAAGGAAGCAGTGTCCAATAAAAGCAGCTTCGTGCATTGTTCCATCAAAAGGCAGAGCTGATGGGGACGGTCCAAGGATGTGCCTGCTTGCCCAGCCCTTTTCAGTGGCGTTTTAGTGGCCAGGTCTTCTGGCCATACTGTAGGCATCCTGGTGGAGGCCTCACTGGGAGCCACTCTTCTGCTGTCCAAATGAAGTCCTAGGTGACACCCCTCAGCATATACTAGGCTCCATTTGCTGTCCCCTCAACCAAACACCTCTTGCCTGTTTGTCTTTCCATGGCCACACACATTTCTCTTGGGTAGCAGTAGACCTCCATGAAATTTCCCAGGGCTGGAGAAAGTGTTTTGGGACCCTCATGGTCCCTCTAACACAGGTCTTTCATATTCTGCTGTAACATTGCTGTACATCTGCCAAGTGAGACCTGCCTTGTGTGTAACGAGTCAGAAAGTGCATTGAGGGTGCTGGGTTTGTCTGCCTGTCCATGTCGACCTGCCCATCAAGGGGTTATGGGATGTCTATTGCTAGAAGCTGAGAAAATACTCCTTTGAGTAAGGATAGGTGGGTCTTTCAGATTTAAAAGACCACAGATTTTGTCCTGCATTTTCTCCAAGGGAGTGAAGTCCTTGCAAGTATGTCAGACCAGATTCAACATCAGGAGACTGCGACTTAGAGAAGAAGCTCTCTAGAGTTGAGTGTAGTGTTCAAACCAACTTGGAAGGAGGGAGATAGGGACTGCAGTTAGGCCAGTCTGAGGTCAGAAACTGGAAGTCACAAATCCAGGGGCAGGAGAAGTTCAAGGAAGAGGAGCCAGGCAGAAGAGTCAGGCACAAGCAGGCTGGGCCAGGAGGTTGGGCAAGAGTAGAATTTAGGGGTCAGCTGGAATCAGACTCCAAACAGTGGGACTGGATTTGGCAAAAGGAGCAGGATCAAACCAGCAGGGCAAGAAGGAGCGCAAGGCTGAGTGTAGGGGAAAACTAAGGATTACTAAGGTATAGCAAGCTGGATATGGGCTAGGGACCACAGTTCACAGCAGGGGCTCAGGGCTACTTGAAGCCCGCTGGAGAAATGCTCGCAGAGGCATTCACTGGCAGATTCTGGGGCTGGCTGTGGAGATGTCCATCCAGGCTATACTCCATTACAGTGGGGGATGACTGGGAGGGTGAATTTTCTCCACCACACCAATAATACTGGTCAAAACTTTGTGAAAGTTTCTGGACAGTTGGGTTTCTCTCTACTCAGGACATTTGGCTCTGCGTTGGTCTGACTTGAGTTGGCCAAGTTGGTTGAGTCAAATTGGTTGACTTGTCTTGGAGTTAGGGATCTGGTTAAACATGACAGCTTAGACTGTTGCATGCATGGTCTGCTTTGGGGCAGAAAGTGTGCAGCATCTGTATTTTTCGTAAATACTTGGGGCCACAAAGCTGTTTGCCAAGTCCTGTGGAGCATGGCCCATATTTGCGAGCTGTTTACACCTCCAAGCTGGATGCCTGAGGACTGCTGTTTCCTTTGAGAAATGTGGTGCTTTCTTGGTTAATACATAGGTTTTGGCCCAGCAGACCTATTCTGCCTTTTCCTGTGTAGGTGGATGACTTGTACAGGTCCGTGCCTCATTTTCCTTGTGCTGTGGGTGAAGTTTTTCCATGAGTGTCAAATGATAGCAGAAGGGTAGCCCTCCTTTGGGTAGGTATTTCTGATGTGGCTTCTGTCCATCGCACCTGATTCGGAGAGGTTACCCCGATACATGCAATTGTCATGTTCACAAGTCTGTCTGAGTCTTGGGTCTAACTTGGGGTCTCGAATACTTTTTGGAAGCATGTGTTTTTCTTCAGTGATAGGTAGGAATCAATGTTCCCCATCACTTCTGAATTAGATGCGAATGCTAGAGAGCATGAATATCACTCTGTTATTTTACACAGTGTTTGTGTTAGAGAGAAACACTTTTTCATTGGCTGTCTTTGAACCCTCTTGGCCTGTATAGGTTTGGTGAATCAATACAGAAATGGCCCAAACGAGATTTGT
The DNA here is from genome assembly GCF_000699105.1 of Pygoscelis adeliae. NCBI lineage: Eukaryota > Metazoa > Chordata > Aves > Sphenisciformes > Spheniscidae > Pygoscelis > Pygoscelis adeliae. The sequence continues at coordinate 218,344 of NW_008825160.1, forward strand.
GCTTCCTCTTTGTTTATTCCATTCTTTTTCTATTCTTTCCTCCTTTTATCCAGTTGCGCTTTTCCTTCTCTATGGATTTCTCCCCATCTTTTTTTTCCTTTTCATTTTTTAAGTTGTCTTGTCTCTAAACTTGTTACTGGATTCTTTATTTGCTGAAGTTGTTTCTTCTCCCCTCTCCTTGATTTAAGTGCTTTTAAAATTTCTTTCTCTTGTTCTCATCTGTCTTCATCTGGTATCTGTTTCGTCTCCTTGGCATTTCTCTGGTCATTCACTTTTTGGTTAATGTTGTTATTAATGAATTCAATGCCCGAGATCTTCTTCCTGACTTCCATTGACTTAAATAGGCGGTCATTACTTTACATCTCCTTAAGTTGTGTCTCATAGGAGTTTGCTGAGAAAAGACCCTTTGGGTCTGAACTCTTCCATTTTCTCACAAGTCCTCTCCTGAACATCGCCCCCAAGGATCTTTCTTTGATCCCTCCCTTCTGGTCTACCCAGTTGTCAGGTTCTGCACTGCAGGAAGTAGACAGTCAGAAATGGGAATCTTGA
>NW_008825160.1:219065-238175 GCF_000699105.1 Pygoscelis adeliae
TGCTGGTTGTTCTACTTCTGACATAGTGGACTATATCAGCCATTTGATGTCCACCCAACATCAACGTGTTCATAAAGCACAATTGATGAATAAAGCGTACGAGACTGTTGTGGTATCACATCAACCCAGAGGAAGAAGAGGGAAAAAGCCAAGTGGCTGGTCTTAGGGAATCTGTTTCAAATTAAAGAGTCTGCAAAAGAAATCTGGGAGCAAGCAGGCAGGCAAGCGGTATTGAGTTGTCAGGGTGAGATGATGGCAGCAGAGAACTCTAAAGAAACTCAGGGATGAAGCTACTAAACCACAAACTGTCAAAGGATGCAATTTCCTAAGGACCTCAGGCCAGGAGAGTGTGCCAGGGACACATCCCTGCCTGCTTTCATCCTTCCTAGTGACTTCTGTAGTAAATAGGATTTGGACTAGGAAGACCTTTGTTGTGTGAAAGACCTAGGATGGACCTTCTTAGGAAAGAGAGACAGTCTGTGGGCAGTATGTTGGCTTTTTACACATCAGGGATTAAATTCACCTGCCGTAGCGTAGACATCAAAAAGACAGTTCAGCATGAGCTATTGCTTTCTCTTTATGATCAGTGGAGAAAAGGGGATGCCTAAGACATGTCTAACATAGGTCAGATGAAATGACATCTTCATAAGCCTATCTTTTCCACTCAGGGTGGTTGAAAGCAACGAACGCAGACCTGGTTGTCTAACTTGGAACATTTGAAGCCAGTTGAGGTGACTCCTTGATTGATAACAGGAACAGTCTTAGACTGTATATCAAAACTGTTCTGAATTCTCCTCCAAAGAGATGTTGAGGACATGCAGCTCCTCCCAAATCAGGCTGCATGTTCAATTGCTATCAAATGAGGATGTTCAGTTACGCATCAGTTCTGCAGGTTGTGACAGTGCTTTGCCTACCCTTGACTTGGATGCTGCATATGCATCTACAGCTTTTTTTTCCCTTTTTGTCTGGGCGGTGATTTTTCTGTGTTGATCCACCTCTGAGACCTGCCAAGTTTGGTTTCACCTTGCACAGCAGTTTGAGGTCAGTTGTTCAAGATGCAGAGCATCTCGTATAAAGGAGATCCCATGGATCCAAACATCTACAGTATTTTGGGTCTCTTTTCTGAAGCCATCCACATCCGAGCACCCGCCTGAAGTACAAGAATGTGCAAGAGGGTCCTTAGGAAATAGTACCCTGACTGTCTTCTCCAAATGGCAACTTTCAGGGGCTTTGTGTGTCTTGTGAGCCCTTTTAACTGAGGCAAAGGGGTCATAGCGTGTTTTCCCCTCAGCTGTATATCTGAATCCAGAATAAACCTTTTTGCTAGTGCAAATTGGCACAGGCTGCTTGACACAGAGCCACTGATGGTCTTGCCTCGACTGCTTATGCAGGAGGAGATCGTCTCATTTTATGTTACTTTCTATTTAAAGACAAATTGGCAGTCATTTTAATTACTCATTCCTTGTTAACCTAAATCCAAATTGACACAGTACACTTTGTTCAATTACCTGCAACTCTATCACTTACACAAAATGCTTTACGCTCTTTCAACTGTGCGATTTAGTGTCCATATACTTGCCAGCATAAGCTAACTGCCACTAATTAAATGCGCATATGATATTACTTGCTGGTTATTGAAACCATTGGAGTTGTCTTTATCTCTCAAAGTTTGTTGACACTGCCCAAAGAAGTTGCTGCTTGTTTTCACTGACTTTGGGCAAAGTTGCCCAAAGTGCCACTTCCTTCTTCTTTCCTATGCTTCACTGCCATCACAGTAGAAAACGAGGGCCTGTTTTCAGCTTGCTGTCTGGTGAGCAGGGGAGCGTCCGGCAGGGTTTTCCAAAACTCAGACTTCTGGTAGTTGAAACAGCAGGCTGGCTGCAGCTTGGGGCAAAATCATGTTGTATTGAGTATTTCCCTGTTTGGCGTCATTTAAGCCAAAAAGGAAGAAACAAGGTGAGTCGTTTCCCTCCTGCACTTCAAGCCGATCAGAGCTTCTGCCAAGTAAGGGAGAACTGGAGCAACAGGGCTATGAAATAATGAACAATTAGATAAAGAGTGCACTTTTTAATTCTTGTGACTGCTGCACGTGCTGTAAACAAAGACTGGAAAGGTATATTCCCATTAATAAACAGACAGTTGAGGAATTCAAAATACAGCCCTGAAAGGTTAACATTTCCCTTTAAGTGTGTTTAAATTCATATGCATATCCTTGATGTCTGTTCTGAAGTAGCGAGGTTTGATATAGTGGAAGTATAAATACATCCACTTCCAGTGAGTGATTCTGCAAATCCTATTTTGATAAGGTCTTAAATCTGTTGAGATCAGAGCATAAAATTCTCTTGTACCGTCAGTGCTAGGTGAAAACAGTGCTTGCCAATTTCTTTTTTTATATATATTTTTTATTTGCTCCTTCAGAATTGTAAGATACAGCAGTAAATCTTTGCTAGCTAGTAAATATATATGGTTATTAGATGTACAGAATTTAAATGCAAATTGGGCCAAATTGAACTGTGATGTAAGTGTGTGAAGCCAAACTGACAAAAGAAGAGCTTCACACTGTTCGCTCTGTATCAAGGTTCAAGTTTATTATTGAGTAAATGTTCATATCCATTTTAATGATTGCTGCAATCTATCTACCTGTCTTGTCTCTTTAAGACCTTGATGTGAATGTTCTGCAAGAAGTTATGTGCAGGATAACAATATGTTTTCTAGGGCAGAAGTAAATCCAATATAATGTTCTTCATCATAGTATTGTTTCCTACATTGTTTCCTTTGATGATTCATAGGCATTTCACTGCACTGAACCATAAAGGGCTTGTTAATATAATGATTTAATAATATTAAACCTATTTAAAGAAACTCTATGAAAGCAATGTGAATCTGACAAAGATGTTGCCTAAAAGTATAATGGTGAAAATTTGTAAGTGTAAGTCTTTGAATTGGTGCGATAATCTGGTTTGAGTGTGGTACCATCAAATGAGTCTAGGTAGAGATTGAGCCGAAATGTTCCTTCCCACACCTACCCCCACCCACCGCAAAAAAAACTCAACCATGCAATAAAAAATAAATAAGAAAAAGACATTCCAATGAACAGAAGCCTTGGTAAAGATATTTCTGCCTTTGTTCAAATGTAACTAATATTGGCTGAAGACCTGAGGCTCCTCAAACTGGAAAACGTGAGGTATTTTGAGAATTGAAAATCAAAGGAGAGGTTTTGTTATTTTCAAGTAATGAGATAATACGATTCTCATTTCTTCAGCAGAAAATGAAGGACGTGTATTTTTCTGGGTTTTACTCCAGGATATAAAACACAATCTTCCTCAAATGTGCCCTTGCTAGTTGCTTTTGTGTTGAATTTATCCACGCGGTACAGCTTGGAATATACACACTGTTCATTTCACTTGTACTATCCATTTTTATGACATAGGAATTTAAGTCTTTCAAAAATGTTTGATCCCCAAACAGTCACCTCTTGGTTTTGTTGTTTTTTCTGTTGTCATCGCTTTAGATATCTATTCTCTGAAGACTATATCTGAGTGGAAATGCGCTCTGGAAAAATCCCTTAATGATGCAGCAAATTTTCCTCTTCCAATGGAAGTGTTCAAGGTAAAAGATGCACATTTTTTCCTTCACTTACAGAACCCACGATGAATAAATACCATGCAGTGTTTAGTGGCTTATGTTACACTTTTGCAGGAAAGGCCGTTGCTCTAATATATCACCGTGAAAGGTCACAAGTGAGATGTTTGTATAAAATGCAGTTTTATGTGTGGAGTTTCCATTCTGAGAACTAATTTCTTGCAGTTAGTGTTTTATAGGGGCTGGGGGTGATCAGCACTGATTTCTCCAACGTTATTTTTAATGTGTCTTATTCTATCAGACCTGTGCAAAAGCATCGTATACAACTGTGAAGATGCAAGGCTACGAATATGAAAGTTGCCATCAACTAGCCACCTTTCTGTGAGCCTTGCACCAAAATTTTCAACTGATCATGAGCCACAAGGCAGAAAAACCTCCTTCAGGGACCTATAGTGGAAGTGGAAGATAATTTTGCTCCCACGTCTTTTCTTTCCCGTCATTCTGTTTTTTAATAGAGATGTGCTTCAGCCCTGAGGCACCAGCTTTAATTTCCCGTCCAAATCTTCACTGCTGTTAATCATGACGGCTCCAGATAATCCTGATTTCTAGCTGTGCCCGTCTGGTTTCTAACAGTTACATCCTTGCTGCAGTGTGATGGGCAGTGTGGCCATGGGTGCAAGAGGATGCTCAGGGGTGTGTGTGCCCTGTCTCCGGTGTCACCTCCTGCTTGGGGACCTGGTGGACCACGGTGCCCTCCTCACCACCGTTCCTGGCTCATCCAGCCTGGAGACCCTCTGAGTTCTTTCCCTGCCCATAAGCAACATTGCACTGGGACACCCCAAAACACCCATGCAATTGGGTGGGTGTTGCACCCACCGTGCCCCATCCTGGCTGACATGCCACGAAACGCTGGTGCCACCTTCACCCTTTCTGCGGGGACGTGGCAGCAACTTCCCATGAGGAATCCAGGCTCCTCGCCCAGCTGAGACGCACTTGAATTAGCAACATTAATTTGGGAACGCTTTGCTAATGGCCCAGGCAGCGGCTCATTTGCTTGCAATGTGAAAGCTGTGCTAGGCTGGGAGAAGTGGGAAGATTTGTGCATTGGCCTTTGGCACGAACGTGGGTTTGAGAAGCCTCGTGTTGTTATGGAAGTGGCGTGCAGAGAGTTTTCATTCTTTGCCATTTATTTCATACAACGTTTCAATCCACTAACTCTATTAAAGTTTGCATTTGCAGTTTCAACATCAAAAATGCATTGTGTGGGGCAGTGATTAAATCACAATAGGGAATGCCTAATGTGTAAATTTTATTCCTGTCTATATGAAAGAGTGAAGAATGTTTTTGATGAGGCTCATAAAACATCCTTTTTTTTTTTTTTGAAGTTTATAACTAACAGCTGTTTTGCTGCCTCTTCTCAGCATGCCAGACTTATACCCGCTTATTTAATTATTGCATGAGGGTCATAAATTTAAATTCAGCAGATCCTAGTTGCCGTGCCATGCGGTTGGAGCTTGCAAAGATGTTCCTCTTAGAAGACAATGCAAGACAGTGGAATGCTTGAATGGCCCAAGAGGGGAGTTACTTTGGGGCCAAATGTGACAAAAAGGCAGGATTAGGTCAATAGGGCTTCTTTATTTGTAATATGAAAGCTGAGCACAAGGTGAGCTGAATTCAGTGTCCGGTGTTATCTAAGCCCCTGGTTCTGGTGCTGGGAAGGCAAGAGGCTGAATAAATTGTGTGTGGGCATCACTTTATTCTGCCCATTTAGGGTGAAAAAAACCCATCTTGTGCCTCTTAATTAAGGAGAGAGATACGAGAGCTTGTCCGTGCCTGTGAGCATGTCTTCCTCTAGTAACGTCTTAAACATGAGTTAAGGAAAGGCTTTAGGAGACTACAGAGAGTACACTTGTCTGCTCTTATGAGATAAGCCAATATTTATGTGTGGGACCTTCAAGGAGAATCCCAGATCCCAGCAAAAAGTGTCGAATCCAAGGATGTCTTTTTTTTTAATTTTTTTTTTTTTTAATTTTTTAAAAATTTTTTTGCAAACCCGGCATGGAAATAATGTCTCTACATGGTGCCTGGGGCTCCGCGCTACTGTAACTGTCATGTGTTAGATGAGATATAAAACACAGGGTTTGACAGCTGGCAACTGTTAAAGATCTCCTGGAAAGCTGGAAATGTTTACTTTGGCGGAAATGGTAAACTGCACACCGAGCAATTATATTCCACATTTTCCACATCCCTACAGAAACCCATCACTGAGGAGGGTGTAAGTGTGTGCTCGCTCTACAGACATGAGCGGTCCCTAGGGTGAGTGTGTGCACATTTGGCTGGATTACGCTCAGATTATTGTTGTCCTTGGAGCTGTGCGCGGCTGTGGGCAGTGTCAGTCATGCGCCGTCAAACTGGTCCCGGGCGGTGGCGCTGGGAAAGCAGATGCGCATTTGTAGTGCGAGAAGTGGCTCCTCTTATGGGTCTGTCAGCCCGTTGCTGCTGTCGGTGGTTTCGGTGTAATAGGGTTGGGTTCTGCCTGAGACCTCACAAGCCATGGATTTGAGCCTGAATTATCAGCGCTCAGAAGTGTGGCAGAGCTGAACTTGTGTGTGGTGGTCTTCGGCAGCAGATCCAAAAATCCTTTGCGAAAGCGTAGCCCTGATCCCCTCTTGGCATCCAAAGAGAGGGCACCAGCCACCAGACCACATGAGCTGGTTGCAAAAATCAGGGGGAAGGCTGCAAACAGGATCTTCTTTTTTTTTTTTTTCTTTTTTTTTTTTTCCTGGTGCTATTTTACACTTGGCTGTATGTTGAAAGTGTTTGTAAAATGCTTTAGGATCCTTTGAGAAGGAACGTGATGTTCAACTGCCAAAAAAATGCTGCTATTATATAGCTACTAAACATAATGTTTTGCAAACTGCGCATCCTGGAATAAGTTTTTTCTTCACAAAAGCTTTTTGCAACATACCCGCTATTTTGTCATTCCGTTCTTATCAGAAAACATGTTGATCCTTAAAGAAAACTGAATACATACAGGATTTTCAAGGGTGTTTGAATGGTTTAGGAGAACAAATCCTTCTGAAAGGCCACACCCCAAGGAGATGTGTCCTTTGCTGTTTCTGCTCTGATTTCAGGGTGCTGTAGGGATCCCCCATGCTTGGCTAGGTACCGGTCATAAACGATGGCTTAGGCTTCAGAGGACACCTGAGAGAATGGCCAGGGCTTTCAGTATGAATAAGGGTGGTCGAACTGTTAGTGGGGCCTGATTTCAAGTTAAGTGTGACAATATCAGAGGTTCGCTTCAGTGATGGCATTGCTGGCGCTCTCTAAGAGAGCGCCTTGTATCAGAAAGCTAGACTCCAAACACAGCACCTTCTAGCCCTAATATTTATGAATCAATGCATTTTTTAGAGTTAAAGCCCTGTAGCTTGGTTAAGATGAATGCTGGACATAGATTATGGGATTTAGTTTCCTAGAGAGAGGCAGATAGCGTCCTGGGGATCTTCTCTGACATCACAGTATGCTCCCCCTGGTCTCCTGTGCTGTATCTGTGGGTCCCATGCAGATGTCGTGGATCCTTGGGTGTCTTTCAGTTCACCCTAGACGCTTCTCTTTGGGCAGCTATATCCTACCCAGGATTTGGGGTGCTCATCATCTCTCCATAGATGTTGCATATGGGCATCCTATTCCCAATTCCCTCGGATTGCTATAAAGTGGGTCCTGATGACTGGCTTGGATAGAGGTATCACCAGCCACATCCCTAACCCAAACTCTGTTAAACTGCTCGAAGAGCACAGAGGCTTAGGAGGGAGAGGTGTTAGCTAAGACAGGTGGCAGTTCCTAATTTATAGCCTTTGGTCCCATTCCTCTTGTCTCCACCCTTCTGGTCCTCCTTTCCTAAAGTTGTCATTGTTTTTTTCCAGCTCGAAATTGTTGTGTCTCTGGCAAAAAAAGCTCTACACTATGCCCAGCCCAGTGTGCCCCTATTTCTAACTGGAGCTTTTGGATGTTGCCTTTAATCAGTGATTGTATTAATTAATGGTAAGACTAATGATGTGGAGGGAATGAGCTGGGACAAATCTCTTCTAAGGAGAGTGATGGAGGGACCACCCATCACCCAGGCAAGAGCTGCCCCCTGAAATTCAGGACAGAGTGGTGGTTCTAGTTCTAAACTCAAAAGTATGAAGACAAATATTAAACAGGACTCCTTCCCCCCTCTAAAATATAATTTTTCCATCAGACGAATTGTGCATTTTAATTATATAAGTAAGATGGACTATTTCTCCAAGACTTTGATTTTTTTTTTTTTTTTTAAAAGGAGGACAATGTGTCTCAAAAGTTAATAACCCTTTGGGTGTTCTAGAGTGTTTTCTTCCATTATTTGGTATTCTGGAGGAGTTTAAGTGTAAGATAGAGAAATCCAAGGGTTACTTTCTGCTCAGAGACAATCCTGACCTGAGTGGATGAATAGACTTGAAGTCCAACAGGGTTTTTCTGTCTTCAGCCCCCCTAATAGATGGGCACGTGCTGATGCAGTAGCTTAAAATGGACGTGCTTTTGGTTTCACTTGGAAGCCAAATCCCATCGTAAGCAATCCCCAGCCCCTTCATGCACTGATGGCTTGGCCGGCCCTCGTTGCGCACGCTGTGCTTTAATAACCCGTGAGTCGCCATGTTGTTTGCAGACTGCCAGATTATTTATACTCCATCTGTTCTTTCCCATCCGTAGCACTCACCAGCCCTTCTCCCTGACTGCTATTTGCCTGGCTGGGAGACGTCCACAGCGTCCTGATCCCTCTATTGTTTGGCTCCCTTTTGACCCATTCCCATCTCAGCATGTTAAACCCATTTATCTTTGTAAGACCTAATAACCATCATTAGGAGTATTCTGCTAAGGTCCTTGCAAACGTAGCAGCCTTTGCGGCTCTTGGGAGCAAGGATGTCTCTGATATCAAAGGTGCCACTCAGGTGAGATGGAGTCTGTTGGTCCCTCTGTGGACCAGGGAGAAGTTTTAACCTCTCTACAGCTCCCTCCTGACCACGGGCTTTGCAAGGAAGCGGGTGGGGAGAGCAATCCAAGGAGGTGAATGAAGCCAAGCCCCCGTCTGAGATGCCCTGAGGGTCTGTTTGGAGGCAGCACCATATGAAAGTCAGGGTTGGAAGAGAAATGCTGGAGACAGTTCAGGCAAAGCAGATGGGCTGAGTGGGAACCGGGTCCCTTACCCTTCCTCGTCCCTCTGGCTGTATGTTTAGCACATGTGGTTTTCTTTCTGCACTACATGCCGAGGTCTCCCAGGATGGTGAGAAGTTAGCAGAAGGGCCTGATCCAGTTTACTTAGTGCATCCAGGCTCGGTCTGGGGGAGTCTGTGCACGACAACCTGAGCTCTTGCCTCCCGCATCCTTGGGCATGGCAGTGTTTTCCACTGAGAGGGGCTAATGTGCACCTACAACCAGAGTCTGCTCCCATGTAGGGGGTGGGTGATACCTAAAAGACATCCATCTAAAGTTGAATGATTTTTCTCAAAGAGAGCAAAAGACGGCTCTGGTCCATAGCTGTTTTGCAGTGTGGTTGCAGCCCACAGCGTACACTGAATTTGTTGTGATCCTCTAAAGAATTCCCATTGATTTCTCAGTAGCGATTACTGCCATGATGTTACTGAGGGCAGACTTGATCCAAACAAGTGCCTATGAGGACTCAATCCCTCTTCACAGCTGAGATACTTATTTAGGGGTGTGAAAAAAGATGCTGATGGTTTCATTTTGAGCACTCAAGTTGGTGTTCCCACCTGTGTTTTCCTTTCCACTTGACTTTCCCACCTGTGAAATGGAACACACGCGTGTGACCCATGCAACAAGGATTCGTTAGCGAATGCTTGTGGAGTGGTGTGGCAGTCCTGAATGCTGTAAGACGTTAAAAAAAAACCCAACAAACAAACACAAAAAACCTCTCAGTGGATGCATATCTGTCTCTCTTACCTCTGCTGCCCGTGCTTCCACCGCCCAGGCAAATCAAAGCAGGCGCTGCGTAGGAGGGGATCTTTGCCCTAATGCCATCTGCAGCGGGCCGAGCCATACGGAGAAGGTGTATTTGGATTTAGACCGGCTACTCTGCGATGTTGCTGTTTCTATGGTAACTATTTTTTATTCAACAAGAGGAGCTTAAAATCTGTAGGGCTAAATTCGATCCTAGGCAGAAGCATCTGCAGTTTTTAAGGGGCTCTTCAGTAGGTGCAGTTTGTGGCTGGCTCTCGTGCTCATTACTTCAGGGTCACAGTATCTCTAAAGCCTCCTTCCCGGCACCCTTTCCTCTTCATCCCACCCCACATCTCTACATTTTGGTCTTCCTGTGACTGCATTTGTCAAGCGGAGGTACAATTTGCTCGTGTTGTGTCTTACCGGGGGATTTTTGTCTCCCTGCAGAGAGTGTGTCTTTAGGGAAAATTGCTCCGTGTTTAGCAAAGGAAGTTGATGAATCGCAAACAAGGCTGATTCATCTGCAAATAATGCAGAGGATTGCATTTGGGAGGGTTTCTTTTTTTTTTTTCCCCCTCAATTAAAAAACAAATGCCAGATTCCTGTAGAGGCGGTTTAACCACTGCTATTACTGTGTATGTGACTGGTTACCACACGTGAGCTTTGTGATTAAAATTAGGCTATTAGAAACAGCCAGTTTCTTGGAGAATTAGGGAAAACACTGGGGGAAGCGATTTCTTTGAAGACAAAAACTGCATCAAATAATATGTTTCCAGTCATACCAGATGGGGCCCACTTCTTCTGCGTTTTTTAGTAGGGTGCACCAGGAGAGATGTGACTGAAGGCAATAGCATTTCACACTGTCACAGTTGGTGAGGATTAAAGGAGGTTCAGGTCTATCGTATATTAAGTGCCCAGTGTTTCTAACCAGCCTCTCAACTTTGCAACTTCTCAGCATTCAGACTCAGTTCTGAATTTTGCACAAAGTTGCAGTCTTATAGTTGGTGTGAATCTGACTGTCCTGGACCAAAAGAGCCCTGACTTTTAGGGTATTTGAAAATGAGAGTTCAAATTAGAGCCTTTTCCTCTTATCTACACACTGTGTAAGCTGCTGGGTTTAAAATGAGATGACTCCAATATTGTATCTTGAGCAGAATGGGCTAAAAATGAGCATTTCACAATCTGAAGGCAATGCCCTTCCTGGGGTTTGTGAACACAGCTAGAGCAACCAGCCCATAGCATGGCTTCCCTGAACGTCACGGGCAAAAGCAGCTTAGCCAAGTCCCCCTGCTCTATCTGCATTACCCAGTGCACTGTAAAATGACCTGAGCTCCACCCTTTGGTGGCCAGAACATTGCTGTGACATGGACAAATTTGAGTTTATTTACACTTAGATGACATTTGTTGAGTAGAAATACTCAGAAGCCAGATTTAGCAAGGTATTTAGGCACCAGAAAGGGCAAATTACTACGATGGTTTTGAAGTCTATCTTTTTGAATTCAAGACCTGAAGCCAATGCTTAATGACGTTATTATTAGGACTTAAGCATGTCACCCACACAGGTACTTCCCTAAAGCCTGTCTGCATCCTTAAGAGTCTGAATACTTTAGTAAATCTGTGGGTCTCTGTTGGAATGACATTTAGGCTCCCAAGTCACCTGACATTTTTGAAACCTGCACTGCTAGTGGCTCATTAGCTACGAAGGAGAAAATTATGCGGCTATCTCAGTACCTAAAGAAGAGGGTTGGGAGTTAGGAGCCTGGTTCTCCTCCCAGCACCATTGTTGACTTGTTATTTGACCTTCAGATGTTTCAGCTTTCAGCCCTGCAGGTGATGCTGGTTGCAGTGAAGTGTTGCAAAGCCCATCAGTATTTTTGCAGAAGCGTTGCAGAAACACATGCCATACAAAGATGGAGATAATGATGCAGATGCGTATCAAAGCGGGGCTGTCTTTCAGGTGGCCCGGAGGGTCGCAGCCTGTGCACGCTGGCAGATTTGCAAATGCATACTGCTCTAAAACTGTGAGTGTGGGGCTGGGTTTAATTGCTTCTTGGGGTTTGTAGTGAGAGCTGTGACAGCCCTGGCTTTTGCCAGTGGGTTTGGGCTGTAAGTGACAGACGTTCATTCAGCGGAGGGTTATGCAATTTTCCATTCATTACCCGTGAGCACCGTCGCAGGCTGTAATCCGTCATGTTAGAGATTGTGACCCTTTGAATGAGCGACTGTGGTGCTCGTACCGCGTTAATTCATTGTACTTTCCGTGGTATGATTTTTTCACTTCGCTGTAAGGGACTCTTCTGCATCCGTGTGGATTGTCGATCCAGCTTACTTAGCTGCTCTCCAGCAGTCAGAGGGTATTCCCATCGCCCACTCAGGCCTTGTGAACCCTGGCACAGGCAATCTGCTGGTGTAAATCCATGTGGTCAGTGGGGGCTGCTCCTGGGAAGCATTGCCTGCCAGTAGGAGTAAAGGTTCACCACGCACAAGGCTATAAAGTGCTCCAACTGGTCAAAAATATTCTGCCTATTCATCTCCATTTCAAAGAAAATTGAAACTCACTTGGAGAAGTTGCTAGAAAATAATGGCTGGTGACATCCTCATAGGTGGCTTTGAATGCTGTGAAATAGCGGTAAAGGGTTGGATTCTGCCACCCGTAATCATTTCAGGCATTTCTTCTGCTCGGCTGCGGGGACCAGGGGAACGTCTCACTCCCCCAGTCCTCTTCTTGTAGCTGCTTTTATTTAACAGGCATCTTTCCTGTCAATGTGAATAAAGGGAGGAGAGTGCAGTTCATTATCCAGTGTATCACTTTGAGTCTAATACTAATTAAAAGCTTTGCCTTCACTTCTGTTGAACCTATTCTTAGAAATTATGTAAATTAATTGGAGTTTTGAAGAGGAGCATATGCCAAATCCTAAGTAATTCCCTGCTGGCTGAGGCAGCTCTAGCACTGGAACCAGAGAACGGCATCAGGATCTTTTTTTTCCTTTTGTGGCTGCAAAAATCTAAGGCTGCTTCAGTAAATTTTGATGCCTCTCTTTAGCAAATATACGAGAGAGATCAAATATCCAGACCCTGACCATTTGCCAGAGAGGTACAATACAAAGGCTTTTTCTCCATGAAAGCTTTTCTGTCTCAAAAATGACATTTAACACAGACAAGCTTTTTACTTCCGCAGCCCTCCTCCAAACAAATGTACGTTCCTGCTTCAAAGAGGATTTGGACCCTCAAAAGGGAGACATGTCTGAGATCCCATGAACTCCCCTTGCGAGTTCACTCTTGTATTAATTTAATGGGGAAGATATTTGCATGCTATGCTGAATGAGAAGGGAGATTTGATCCTAAGGTACATAGTGTGTGGAGAAAAGGGGGTATACTTTTGAAGTAAAATAGCTTTAAATGTTTTTAGCTTCCCCCCCCTGATTTTTTTTCCTTTGAAAAAGGCCAAAACAAATAGAAGGAGAAGAACTAAAGAAACAGATTCAAATAAAAATGAGAAGCAATATGGTTTGGTCTCGACATATTTTGGTCTCAGTCAACAAATCACTTAAAGTTGATGAAACTACTTGCATGTTTAAAGATAAACATGATTACGTACTTTGGTGGATCTTGGCTTGTTATGTATTGAAGCTGGGTACGAACGTGAATTGAATCCTGGAGCTGTTGATGGGAAGATGCTGCAGTGTAAGCTTACTTCCAGATGTACATTTTGCAAAGTTGCCTTTTCTTTACAACCTCACCCCAGGGACTGAGAGACGCCGGGTGTGGATCCTCATGCAGGAGGCGGCAGCCCTCCAGTCCAGATGCTTTTTGCCTTTGGAGATTTGAAGTTCAGTGCTGGCGAGGCCTGATTTTTGCAGCCATCATCTTTTCCCAGCGGAAGCCTTTTCAGTAGTAAAGATGGCAATCTTGATAACCTGTCTGTCCGATGCATCCCTGGTACGATGCAACCTCTATGTACAAAGAGCCAGATTCTCTTCCCTGGTTCAGACTTCTATTCGATGAACCATTCTCTGTGTAAAGCTGCTAGGAGTGGGTCTCCTGTCTCTCTGGGGCTTTAGTGATACGGCGGTGACTGCCAGCAAGTGCAAGTATGGCTGATGGTTATGCTACACTGCAGGACGCCCAAACTCTTGAATGTCTGCTGCTTCTCCAGCCATTAGTTCATTGGACTTTGGGCCATTATTGGTAAATCTTCCTCAGTTTCCCCATCAGCATATACTTCTCCTGTTGTGAGACTAAATCCATTACGATATTTTTTGCTTTTTGGTTCTCGCATAAAAGGCTCCGCAACATTGCAGATTGGTAAGATGAAAACAACAATTAGCCGTGGTTGGGGCTTGTAAAAATCCTTATCTCTAATGGCAGCAGGGATGTAAGATCCCAAAATAAAAGTTGTTAAGTCTACAAAGGAAGGCAGGCAAGTGAAGGCAGTTCTTGGGAAAAGAAAGCACAATGACATACAACTTCGGATCAATAGAAAATAATTTTAGAACAAGAATACAACATGTAGCAATGAATGTAGATGGGAATGACATTGCTAACCACTTATTAGATAGCGAGCTTTCTGCATGTATTTTGGAGTCGTCTGTATGTGTGTGTTAAATATAACATCATCTTTTTTTATGCTTGTATTAGCTAATGCACAGATGGTTTAGAAATACTGTAGGACATTTTTATTGAATGAACACAAAATATGGTAATTACTCTGGAATTAGGATGCCAACTTGTACACCTATTAGACAGGGATCATGAGAGATGGAGTAATTTGATAGATGTTAAACACTAAACTGGTGGCAAATCAGGGAGTTGAACCTGGGTTGCTTCTGAGTTTCGGGACTGCATCCTGCTGCCATCCCCAAAGCTGCTGTGTGCAACCCTGTGGGTGCAGCCAGGTTTGATCCTGGGTGAAAGTGTTGTGGTGGGCATATACTTGGACACAGTTGCATGTTTTCCCACCAACGTGTTCTCTTGTTTCCCACATTTTGGGTCCGAGTTCATTGTCTGGGCCTTAGTCCACCTCTAGTCTCCTGGCTGGAGAAAAGACCTTTCCATCTTGCAGTACATGGAAACCAGCCCAGGTCCTTATTTTGGTGCCCTGCAGGAGCTGAACGTCCATCAGGGTAAATCAGGGCCATCCTGTGCTGTTGGCACCCATTCTGTACGTTACCCTGGAGGACCTCAGGTTGAGTCCTGACACCTCTGGACCTTTAGTTGCTCTCAGATGGTAGTGGCTGTCAGAGGTGAAGAGGTTCTGCCCAGGGGAGATTTTCAAGTAGCCGTTTCTCAGACAGGTCCTCATTTTAGCGAGCGCAATCTCCTTGTTGACTAAGTTTAAGTTAGGTGCTGCTGCTGAGATGGATGCACGTTGTGCTTTAGATATGATGGGCTTGGTCCTGCCCATCCTGGCCTCTAGGAGCAAGGCTTTCCCCTCGCTTTCTGTGATCGGGTTGGCATGAAAAGAACATAGGACCAGGAGTGCCCAGTTGGAGCTGGAAGTCAATCTGGTAATCAGCTAAGTGACAAAACCCACATTTAAAATAGATTTTCAAATGTATCAACCCCTCCTTGGTGGATGGCGCTGACACACTGTGTTCCTCTTCCCTATCTCTTCCCCCAGGACCATGCTGATTTGCGAAACCACTTCTTCGCTGTGGGCATGAAGCTGGAGGTGGTGAATGTGAGGGAGCCATTTCATATCTGTCCTGCATCAGTGACCACGGTGAGCTCCCAGAAAGGAGGGATGAAAAGAGCCCAATTAGGAACCTCTTACTGATTTCCACCACATCTAGGAAAACTCAAGAGTGGTACTTCATTGGCTGGAGAACACATTGAGAAATATGTTTAAAATCCATGGATATTTCTAATTAATGATTTGTTTCTTTCCCACAAGCGTCACCAGCTGACTATATGCACTTAGATCTAATGGGGATAAGCATGTCCATCTACCGCTTCCATGCAAAAAAAAAAAAAAGTAATCCCTCCTTTATCTCTGTATCCCCTCCATGCATATGTGTTTTCCCTGCACATCTGGGAAACCTTTTGAAATAAAACAGCTGGATGGAGGCAGTTCCTGGATATTTAATCCACACTCTCAAAGGCAAGAGAGAGGAGGGCTGTGGGGTCTCCAGGATCGCCTCTGGTCCCTGCTCAGCTTTGGGCACACTGGGTGACCCTGAACCCCAGGACTTTCCCTTGCCTCAGTTTACCAATCTCTAAAACTCAAGCTTTGATCTCTTTGGTTGAAACACTTTGATGAAAAGTATTAGGTGAGAGCAGGTTATTTTCAGGAGTAGTTTGATTCCAGGGCCTGGCTGTTTCAGCTTTCCACGTTACCTAATGTTACAGGAAATTTAACTTCTGATTTTGTTTTGTTCTTTTTCACCCCTTAGGTTTTTAACAATCATTATTTACAAGTGACCATTGATGACTTGAGACCTGAACCCAGCAAAATCTCAATGCTTTGCCATGCGGATTCCTTAGGGATCTTGCCAATACAGTGGTGCCTTAAAAACGGAGTCAATCTCACACCTCCCAAGGGTTCGTATTCCTTCACGGTGATTTGCAGGTTTCCTCTGAAGGAAGTCTGCTTGTTATTATTGCTTTTAAGACCACGATGCTGTTCGCTGCAGAGCATCACCCTGAGTATCTTGAGCCAGAGTAGCTTTCTTGAGTCACTGGGGCTGTTCTGGCTCATACCACGCCATGAACATCTCTGCAAACGCATCTCGCCGGTGGATTGATGTCCGTGTGCTTTGTAGTCTGAAGCAGGCTGCACCAAAGCCTAGTGAATTCCTGTAAAATGCATCTTAGTGATGCTTCGTGTGTGTAGAGAGCAAAAGAAGCCTTAAAAGTCATACAATACTAGAGGCAAAACAGGCAGTTCCACTATAGCATCCACATTGGTACAACGCTGAGCCCAAGGAAAGCTCCTAAATCTAAATGTCTTCTGTATTGAAATCGCCTTGTGCCCCACCAGCTAAACTCACAGCTGCCTGCCCAGGAGCGTGCAGGCATTTCCTTAGCTGTCTCAAAAAATCCCAGGCGAGGGCAAATTGCGAGCAGCGTTCAGGTCAGAGCCAGGAGAAACAGCCTCCAACCGTGCTATTTCCCAACGTCGTAGCAGAGCAGTTAATTACTTGCAATTTCAGACAACCACCTGTGGTGCCCTAGCAATATTTCTTCGCTTACAAAATGTGTTGATTCTCTGGAATTTTAGATTTTTGAAGCTGGCCGGGATGTTGACCCTTTGCCAAAAACTGGTGTTGCTTGGGAGAAAAAGAAATGTCTCAAAAAAAACCCCAAACCCCACTAAGTTTTGCACACACAGATTTGTCTTAATTTTGGAAAAAGTATGCTGCTGCCAAACCCAGGGAAGCGAAGGGTTATTCCCTACCAGATTCAGAGTCCTTTTATCCAGAGTGTCTCTTCAGCACATGTAATTTGAAATTCCCACCAAAGTCCTGGAGTCCTGTGTGTGCAGCTGCATACGGTGCATCCATGACCACTCTGTTGCTTTTACTGAAATAAATGTGCTGTCTGGATGCTTTAGCTCCCTCCTGCTTAAATCCAGGTGTAACGATAAAGCCTGTGTAAGCGCTCACTGATATTAGCCAGAAAAGTTGCTAAAAATGAAAGTAAATGGAATGTTTTGGTTTTTCCACCCCAAATTCACATGGAGCTTCCCCCAGGCCAGCTAATTAACTAAAGTAGACCATAGGCCAGACATTTCTCTTTACAGGGTCATGGCCTAATAATTTCCAATTCATGCTGGTATAAAGCCTGTCTGAGATGGCGTTTTATGGGTCAAGTGCATGCAAACTCTCTTTTAGATGCCTGCGTTTTTAGAAGTGGCTGTAGCATCTGTCGTATGGATATTTCTCAGCTTGGCTGGTAAAGTCTAAGGGGCAAATAGATACCTGGTGTGATGTCTGGTGATCGGGGCCCACCTGGGCTCCTGAGAAAGCGTAGGAAGTCTCCCCTCATTCCCCTGATGAAAATAAAGTTTGTTTTCAGCTGTCAGATCAGAAATCCTGGAGAGAAGCGATTAAAAAGGCATAAAGCAAGTGGCAGATAGATGTATGCTATATATTGCCGTGTTTCTTATACTGTGTGTGAGGGCTGCATGCCCAAACTGCATCTTAACACCTTTGGTGTCAAAAACCTCTTCCATCAGCAGACACGCTCTTTGAGTCACTGAAATGTAATCAGACATTGGAACGATTTCTGAAAAAAAAACTCCCAAAAACAACAAAAACCCACAAACCACCAAAAAAGAAAGCAGAGGGAAAGCAAAAAGCATCCAAACCCCCACTGAGGGAGCCAGTCTTTTCTGAGCAGAATAATATCGGCTTTGGATAAAGAAATAACCAGGACTGATCCGAGAGGGCCGCAACGCTGCGAAAGTGAAGGCGGCTGTGGTGTGAGCAGGCTGCTAATGAGCAGGTCTGCAGAAGGAGGAGGAAATCCTGCCATTTCCAACCAAATCACTGAACAGCTCTACCTGCCCTGGGGTGTCCAGAATTGCCCCTTCTCGCACGCAGATTTGACCAGCCTCCTGCTTCCCCAGCGCTCACGCATTCCCAACCACCGTCACCCTTAACAGACAATACTTTGGCAATATTTAGTGTTGCCCAAATGGCTCTCCCTGTTGAAAGGCAAGAAGTTCCACGGAGCAAAAGATAACAATGGAAGAAGTCCTTTTATTTTTGTGAAAAGAGTTTCTTTGCTGTATTGTATTTCTTTGCTTGGGTTATTTGGTTAACTTATTGTTGACGAGGAGGTTTTCTGATTTTAAAATTAACTGATTTTATTTCATCAGAACAGTGTGCCAGGTTGGGGTATTTGGGTTCAGAGTCCTTTATTCCTCTGATATGCTTCCTGTTGCCTCTTTGCCTATCAGGCCTTTGTTGAAGCCAAACATACAGTAGATGAGTCATGAACAGGAGGTGCAAACATTTGCTACTAGAAATAGAGAGCAGTATTTTCCTGTACAGTGCCAAAAATGAATACCCATTTACTGCTGCTGTATAAACATTGAACAAGCACTGTTTATATTTATTAGAGCTGGATTTATAGACCACTTCCCTTTAGAGTAACAATCATTGTTCCTTTTTATGAGCTATTAAGAGGGGGAAAAACATTTCAGTAGCACTCCTAGTTGTAAGGCTTACTAAGGAAATGCCACTTCCAAAACCTCCAGTACATTTGTATTGTTATATTTGTTTCTGATTAAACTGCTGGGCTCTTCCATGCTGAGAGTCGAGGTAGAAAACGCAATGAGTTTTGACATGTTTGGGGAGCAGCAGGTGAATCACGCAAGCAAAGCTTTGAACGTTATTACTTGGGCTGAGCCTTAAAGGATAACAGTATGTGAATGCCACGTGCTAATGGAGGTACACATTTAGGTTATATCATGATGCACCATGAGAAGGTCGTATACAGGTCCAGGCTTGTTTGAAGCCAGTTCCCAAGTATGCTCCTCTTGGAGTGATCGTCGTTGGGCTGCTGAAGTGAGTTATGGCAAACTCTGTTAGTGCCCTCCCGGGTTTCGTT